>NW_016804545.1:2510029-2568006 GCF_001698545.2 Rhinopithecus bieti | reverse complement strand
TGATTGCCAGAACTTCCAACACTATGTTGAATAGGAGTGGTGAGAGAGGGCATCCCTGTCTTGTGCCAGTTTTCAAAGGGAATTTTTCCAGTTTTTGCCCATTCAGTATGATATTGGCTGTGGGTTTGTCATAAATAGCTCTTATTATTTTGAGATATGTTCCATCAATACCGAATTTATTGAGAGTTTTTAGCATGAAGGGCTGTTGAATTTTGTCAAAGGCCTTTTCTGCATCTATTGAGATAATCATGTGGTTTTTGTCTTTAGTTCTGTTTATATGCTGGATTACATTTATTGATTTGCGTATGTTGAACCAGCCTTGCATCCCAGGGATGAAGCCCACTTGATCATGGTGGATAAGCTTTTTGATGTGCTGCTGGATTCGGTTTGCCAGTATTTTATCGAGGGTTTTTGCATCGATGTTCTTCAGAGATATTGGTCTAAAATTCTCTTTTTGTGTTGTATCTCTGTCAGGCTTTGGTATCAGGATGATGTTCTTTGAAGAGAGCAGTGGATCTCCCAGCATGGAGGTTGAGATCTGAGAATGGACAGACTGCCTGCTCAAGTGGGTCACTGACCCCTGAGTAGCCTAACTAGGAGACATCCCCTACTAGGTGCAGACTGACACCTCACACCTCACACAGTGGGGTACACCCCTGAGACAAAGCTTCCAGAGCAAGAATCAGACAGCAACACTCGCTGTTCAGCAATATTCTCTCTTCTGCAGCCGCTGCTGCTGATACCCAGGCAAACAGGTTCTGGAGTAGACCTCAAGCAGACTCCAACAGACCTACAGCTGAGGGTCCTGACTGTTAGAAGGAAAACTAACAAGCAGAAAGGACACCCATACCAATACTCCATCAGTATGTCACCATCATCAAAGACCAAAGGCAGATAAAACCACAAAGATGGGGAAAAAGCAGGGCAGAAAAGCTGGAAATTCAAAAAATCAGAGCGCATCTGCCCCTCCAAAGGAACGCAGCTCATTGACAGCAATGGAACAAAGCTGGACAGAGAATGACTTTGACAAGTTGAGAGAAGAAGGCTTCAGTCAATCAAACTTCTCAGAGCTAAAGGAGGAACTACGTAACCAGCGCAAAGAAACTAAAAACCTTGAAAAAAGATTTAACGAATGGCTAATTAGAATAACCAATGTAGAGAAGTTCTTAAAAGAACTGATAGAGATGAAAACCATAACATGAGAACTATGTGACAAATGCACAAGCTTCAGTAACCGACTCAATCAACTGGAAGAAAGAGTATCAGTGATTGAAGATCAAATAAATGAAATGAAGCGAGAAATGTAGAGAAAGAACAGTAAAAAGAAATGAACAAAGCCTCCAAGAAATATGGGATTATGTGAAAAGACCAAATCTACATCTGATTGGTGTGCCTGAAAGTGACGGGGAAAATGGAACCAAGTCTGAAAACACTCTGCAGGATATCATCCAGGAGAACTTCTCCAACCTAGTAAGGCAGGCCAACATCCAAATTCAGGAAATACAGAGAACCCCACAGAGATACTCCTCGAGAAGAGCAACTCCAAGACACATAATTGTCAGATTCACCAAAGTTGAAATGAAGGAAAAAATGTTAAGGGCAGCCAGAGAGAAAGGTCGGGTTACACACAAAGGGAAGCCCATCAGACTAGCAGCAGATCTCTCGGCAGAAACTCTCCAAGCCAGAAGTGAGTACATACATCTTTCTAGTTATTTCCCTACTGATTGCTTTAGAGCTTACCATATATGTCTCAATGTATCAGAATCAGCTTCAGATTTATTCTAAATTCCAGTGTGATCTATCTATATATATATAGTCTATATAGCTCTATATCCCTTTCCCCATTTTGTAAAATTGTTGATATATCTATCTATCTATCTATCTATCTATCTATCTATCTATCTAATCTATCTATAATCTCTAAGTGTTACAAACCTCACAATACATTGTTATAATCATTTATAAAATATATTTTTAAAAAGCCAAAAGAAAGAAAATTTTATATTTATAGTTTTAAAAAATATATTAATGCTCTGATTTATCATTTCTGAGTTACCATCTAGAGTAATTTCCTTAGCCCAATACTGCTTTGCTCTGAGTCACCCCCTTTGTGCTGTTACTAGCAAGTATATTTATATGTAAGGACCCAATAATTCATTATACACATGTGGTTTTTTATACAGTTGCTTTATAAATCAGTTAAGAAAGGATGAATAACATTTGTACTGTCTGTTATAATGACAAATTTACCTTTACTAGTGCTCTTTGTCTATTAATGTGAATTCAAATACGGGATCACCCGCTTTGAACCTGAATAATTTCCTTTAGTATTTCTTGTGAGGTGGGTCAGCTTTCAACATATAATTTCAATTTTATCTAGAAATGATTTTATCTTCATTTTTGAGAGGGCTTTGCTAATATAGGGTTCTTGGCTGGCAGTTTTTTCTTTGAGCACTTAAAATGTATTTCTATTGAAAAGATAGCTGCTAATCTTTTGGAGGTTCCCTTTTAAGTGATGAGTCATTTTTCTCATGCTAGTTTCAAGATTTAATTTTTCTCTTTGGCTTTCAGCATTTTGGGTATGTTTTTTCTATTTGTTGATCTCTTTGTGTTTGTCCTGCCTGGTGCTTGTTGAATTTCCTGGAGGAATAGGTTATTTTTTAATACACTTGGGAAGTTTTCAGCTATTCCTTCTTTGAATATTTTTATGCTCTCTTTGTGTGTTTCTTTTCTGTCCAGTACTCACATTATATGTAAGTTGGTGCATTTAGTAGTGGCCCATATTCCTCTGAGACTCTGTTCAGTTTTAATTTTTTCTCCTTGTTCTTTGAATTACATAATCTCAATCAACATATCTTCAGATTTACTCCAGAATTTCTATCTTGTTACAGATATGCTTTATTTGATGCAATATTGTCATTATACTTATTTTCACTTTTAAAAAAATAATTATTATATTTATGGAATATATATTTTGACATATGTGTGGAATGATTAAATCAAGCTAATTAACATATCACTTCCTTTTTTCTGGTGGTGAGAACTTTAAACATTTTCTGTCTTAGCAATTTTGAAATATGTAATTGCTATGGTTTGAATGTGTCCCTTTCAAAATTCAGGTGTTGAAATTTAATGGCCAAATGTGATGGTGCTAAGAGATGGAGAATTTAAGACGTAAGTAGGTCATGAGGGCTCCTGCCTCGCAAGTGGGACTAAAGCCCTTGAAAAGGAGACTTTACATAGCATTTCACCTCTGCCATGTGAGAACACAGTGTTCTGCCCCTCTAGAGGATGCCACAGCAAGGCACCTTCTTGGAAGCAGGAAGTAGGACTTCACCAGAGGACAAACTTGTCAGTACCTTGATCTTGAACTCCCAGTCTCCAGAACAGTGAGAAAGAAATATGTTGTTTTAAACTACCCAGTCTCAGACATTTTGTTACAGCAGCACACACTAAAGCAAAAATACTTTATCATTATGATCACCATGTTGTATGATAGATCCAAAAAACATTTGTCTCCTGTTTTACTGAAACTTTGCATTCTTTGACCAACATATGACCATCCTCCCCTCCCTCTCCAGCCTCCAGTAACGACCATTCTAGTCTCTATGATTTCAGCTTCTATTATCTGAAAGATTCTACATATAAGTGAGATCATATACTAGATGCTTTGCTTTTCTGTGCCTGCCTTATTTCACTTAACAAAATGTTCTCTGGGTTCATCCATTTGTTGTAAATGAAAAAAATCCTTTTAAAAACCTGAATATTTCATTGTGTGTATATATATATATGCATATATATGTATATATATCAGGTGAATGAAGAAAATGTGCTGTGTGTGTATATATATGTGTATATATGTGTATATATACACGTATATATGTGTACATATGTATATATGTGTGTATATACACTGTATATATACACATACACAGCACATTTTCTTTATTCATTCACCTGTTGATAGAAACTTAGGTGGATTCTCTATCTTGGCTATAGTGAAGAGTGCTGCAATAAACATGAGAGTGCAGCCATCTCTTTTACATACTGAGTACAATGCCTTTAGATGTATATCCAGAAGTTGGTTTGCTGGATTATATGTTAGTTCTATTTTTAATTTTTTCAAGAACCTCAATACTATTTTCCACAAACGCTGTCCTAATTTACAGTCCCATCAGGATTATGCAAGAGTTTCTTTTTCTCCATATTCTTGTTAACACTTTGTAACTTTCATCTTTTTGATAATAGCCATTCTAACAGGTGTAAGGTGATACCCCATTGCTGTTTTAATTTGCATTTTCCTGATGAATGGTGAATGCTGAGCACTTTTACATACACCTGTTGGCCATTTGTATGCCCTCTTTTGTGAAATGTCTACTCAGCTCCTCTGCCCACTTTTAATTGGGTTGTTTTCTTGCTATTGAGTTGTTCAAGTTTCCTATATATTTTGGATATTAACCCTTTATCGGATGTATGCTTTGCAAGTATTTTCTACCAATCCAAAAGTTATTTCTTTACTCCTTTAATCATGGTTTTCTTAAAAAAAAAAAAAATGTATAATTGCTTTGAAGGCTTTGTCTGTTAAATCTGACATGTGGTCACTCTCACGGGTAGTTGGTTGCTTTTCATTTTTTGTTTTTCTAATGTATGGGTTATATATTTTTTTTCCCTCTCTCTCCATGTATGTGTGTCATAGATTTTGTCAAAAACTAGACATTTTAGGTAATATAGTAGCTCTGGTTACTGGTACCCTCTGGGACTTGTTACTGTTACTAGATTTTTATTTGTTTAGTGACTTACTGGGTTATTTTAGTGAACTCTATTTCTCCTCCCGCTGAGTGTAAAGCTTTTAATGTTGCAGGGGCTGTAGCCTCGGGTATGCCTGGAGTCATCCTTGGATGACGGTGGTTTTGGTAGGACTCTCTTTGTCTCTTTCCCTGACCGCCCCTTCTTATAGCTCCTCCTCACTCCCAAACACCACCAAACACATTTTAAGCTCTACTGATTTTTTTTTTTAATTCCCTGGGGATTTAGCAGTTTGCTCCATGACTAAAAAATTAATCAAATTTGGGCTTCTTTAAAAAGATTATTCCTGAAGTCAGTGTTGGACATTCGTTCTGACTCCACCAGGCTTCTTCTAGCTATCACCAGTTCTTTCAGACACAAACTAGCTGGCCCATAATTTAACCTATGTATGTCTAATAATTCTACTAATATCATAATTCACTTTTACCACAACCTCCACTGTTTTTGAGACTGTCCTTCATCTTGAACTTCTCCAAACTCTTGAAAATAAAGTGAGTTCCTTGTGAAAAAAATTATGAACTATCCTTTTTATGGCCGCTTTTCCTAAGGAAACATCTCTGAAACTCAGCTGTGGCAGCGAGTGTGGGGAAAATACCATGCTTCCCGCTGAGCGACACTCCTGCTTTAGCTGCTGAGAGCTCAGTGTGGGTAGGGAGTGTCTAGTAACCTTGGGTGTTTTCAGCTTGCCTCTCCTGGTACACAATCACCACTTTATGAGCTGGGGCCAGGGCAACTAAGATTCCAGTATTCTCAGCAGCACCATGGCCAAGGAAGAGCCTCCATTTTATGAGTGGGTGCTGGATTGAAGAAAGGAGCCCCTACCTTTCACCAAATTTATCCTAAATCTAATGAGAAATGCTGATGTCCTGCCCCTCTGGGGAGAAAGCCCTCTGAATGAGAGCTGAGGAGAGGGAAAGCGCTGTATTCTTGGCTGTACCTGTCTGCTTTTGAGTTTCCATCTTGCTGAGTTAGGAGGTAAAAGGTAGGGATTGGGTCTTGTTTCAGATATCACTGATTCATGCTGTTCTTGCTGAATTATAGTAGATTTTTCTTAAATAAATGCTCCATTTGCTATATGTCTTTGGGACCTTTTAAATGGTTGCAGTTTTAATGTATAATTTCCCCCACTTTCTCTAGAGAGTAGATTCACTGAGCTCCTCAAGCTGTCATGCCCAAGATTCCTTCTTCTTCATCAATTTTCAAAGTGATGTTTTTACCAAAGCTTGACTTAGAAGAATACCACTATGTTAAATATGTGAAGTATATTAGGATATTTTGTTCACGTCATAAAAGGCAAACATGAACTTCATGCTAACAAGATGTTAACTTTTTAAAATGTTGGTATCTTTGTTGATCCTATTTGTATTCACTCAGTAGTCATGGCTTCTCTAAAGCCAGCTGATTGGGGTGAAAGAATAACATCATGTATTATAAAGTACATTTTTTACATGTTTGTGTCAGAAATTTAATTCTACTTACAAGGAAATCATCTAATACCACTTTCTTATGATAATCATAATTGGATCATCCCTGCTATACCTCCCCTTATGTTTATCTAGCCTAGAAATCTAATGGAAGCTAGGAAAATAACTCTCTTTCTACTTTTCTTGACCCTTTTCTGCTAGTATATATATAAAATGAAAATGCTATTTTAAAAAATTTATATGTATCTTTGGGTTTTTAGTTATCTTACAGAAAAATCACTCCAATTATGAACAGACCTCTATGATTTGACCTTTTCTAGGTCTCTCCTCATTCTTAAATGCAATGCTTTGCTATTACATAAATGGCACTGCAGTTCAGGTGTGCCACTTACATTTTAGCATAATCTTTCTGCTATTTCTAAGAGTACTGTTTCAAAGCATGAAATTTAACTGATAATGTTCATAAACTGTTTAATGAGTTACAGAAACTTCAAAGCATGGAAAATTTGTTGCAACAATGTGGCCTAAGTGATCAGTCAGGACATTTGCCTTCCACCTCTCAAGGTGATAATATAGTCAACCCCTAATTATCTAAGCATTTAGATTTGATGTCACATCAAACTTTGGATGTCATTTTCCAGGGCATTTTTGGTTCATCCCTCTTGCCCTAGATTCAAGATATGTAAGTGAATTTTAATAATAATCTTTAAAACATAAAATTGTGAGGAAGGATTTGCTCTCTTATTCCTGAAATAATCACATAATATATTGCACAAACATACAGAACCAAGTTTTGAACTAACCCTTATCATTTAAAAACTACACTGCTGTACCTATTATTAATCAGGGCAATTGAGAGTTTATGGGTGTCAGTGCAATGTGAAAAGGTGGTTAGTATAATACTTGGAGAACATAAAGATGTTTTTAACAATCCACAAATTAAGATTTATAAAGAGTTACTGGCTACTGTTGTAGAATTCCTTATATACCAAACTACTTTGGAATATCAAACCAAAACATATCAAAGAGACATGGAGAACTGAAGTCTATAATTACATATGGCTCAATTAACTTTTCAAAGTAGCATTAAGAATATTCTTAGGAGAGTTGTGCTAATATTAAAGGGTGATGTTTACTTATTTCTACCACAAGATTTTCCTAATTGTTAACTTTTATACAAAATAACCCCTATTATTTTAAATTTCAGACTATATAAATGCAGTCTCCATGCATCTGTGTTTTTTCTTACCCATGCCATACCCAACATCTAGTGCAATGTGTTGCACATAATGTGTGAAAAAAAAACCAAAAACGTTTGGTTAGATTCTAAAATTTTTTAATTTATTAAAATTGAGAAATAATTTATATACAATGAGTATAAAATGCAAAATTTTAAGTATATGATTCAATAAGTTTTGACAAATGTTTATATCTATGTAAATATCACTACAATCAATATATAGAACATATTTATTACCACAAAATGTGTTCTCATACTCTCTTCCTGTCAATCATCACTATTCAAAGGAAAATAGTGTTTTCATTTTTACCACCATAAATTTTGACTTTTCTGGAACTTCGTATAAGCAGAGCTATATACATTTTCTTTTCTGTCTGGCTTCTTCTGTTCATCATAATTTTGAGATTCATCCTGTGTATCAGAAATTTATCCTTTCATTTTTATTGCAGAGTAGTGTTCTATTGTATGAATATATTATAATTTGTTATCCTTTCTCATGTTGGCATATGTCTTAGTCTGTTCAGGCTGCTACCACAAAATACCACAGGCTAGGTAATTAATAAACAACAAATATTTATTGCTTGCAGTTTTGGAAGCTGAAGTGTCCAAGATCAAGGCACCCACAGATTTGGTGTCTGGTGATAAGTGCTCTCTGCTTCAAAGATGATACTTTTTCCCTGAGTCCTCCCATGGCAGGAGGAGGCAGAATGCTTCTTTAAGCCTTTCTCATAAGGGTACTAATCGCATTCATAAGGGCAGCACCACCATGACCTAATGATCTCCTTAAGACCCCACCTCTTGATACCACCAAATGGGGGTTAGGTTTCAACAAAATTTTGGAGGGACACAAACATTCAGATCATAGTAACATGTACATGAGATGTGTACAGTTTTGGCTCTTACAAGTAAAGCTTTTTTGTGTATGCATATGTTTTCATTTCTTATAACACTTAGGAATGAAATTCCTGGTATATGAAGGTTTATTCAAGCAAACTGCCAGTTTTTCAGTATGGTTGTACCATTTTACATCCTCACCGGTGGTGTGTGAGAGTTCTTACTGCTCCATATGTTTGCTAGTCTTTTTCATTTTAGAGCAAAGTAATAGCTCATTGTCATTTTGATTTATATTTCCCTGATATAAAAGATATTGAGCACCTTTTCAGATGCCATTTGTATATTTTCTTTTGGAAAATGTACTTTTAAGACATTTTCCTGTTTCATCAATGTTTTTCTATTATTGACTTAAGAGTTCTTTACATATTCTAGATTTATATATTTTGGATATAAGCCCTTTGGTAGATACCTTTGTTCCAACGATACTCTTCCAGTCTTTGGCTTGCTTTGTCATTGTCAAAGTGAACCTTTTGATGAGCAGAGGTATTTAATTTTTATTTAGTCCAGCTTATCAAATTGTTTTCCTTTACAGTTAGTGCCATTGTGTTGTAATACATCTTTGCCTACCCCACAATCACAGAGAAATGACATTTTCATTTTTTTTTCCCTAGAAACTTATGGTTTGTTTTTATATTTAGGTTTATAATCATCTTACATTAATTTTTGTTGATTTTATTAGGTCATTTGACTCTGAAATGGAGATTTCCATGTAAGAAATTTACTGGGATACACACACTTCAGCACCCTCTATGGGCTACCCCTTGCATAGCTTGGATCTATATATTTTGTATAATAGGGAATAACACTTGTAAACCTTCAGATATTGGTGCTGGCTGAGGAAGGCAGACAGGAAAGGCAGACCTAGGAATATCAACTTGCTACTAAGTGGCTGATCTTCTCAAGGAATAGTGTCATGTCAGGGGCTCAGTGTTGGTTTCTGTCGTTCCAAATTGGACATTCTCCAGTGGCAGTAGCTAGACTGACCATGGTAAGTTGGAGTGTACACATTTGATACAAAGATCTTCACATTTTGTGCCCAATCCTAAAAGTCTATCCACATGCCTCTTCCCCAGACTTCCTTTTCCCCAGTCTTGTAATGTTTCTCATTTCAAGAAACTGATCAACCAAACAAGCCATTCACCACAACCCATGATTTCATGTGTATTCCTACCTTGGGCTACATCTCCTTCCTTACAAAATGAATGACGAGGTTAAACACCCAAGCTTTGCCCATTGGTAAGATTTTCCCTCACTGCTGTCTTTGCTGCACTTTGAATGGGGCTATAGTTGAGCTGTTGTCGATTTGTGGCCTGCACCAAATATACACCAAACCAACCTATCTGTGAACCACGCTTGACATTTTTCCTCCTCTGTCAGTTGGTCATAAAGAATTTTTGTAAAAGCTACAGGTATGAGGGTGAAATGATGATGTGACATTACAATCTGTGCCACTTTTTAATGTGCAGCTAACATGTGTCCTCTGATGCTACTTGTGGCCAACCCTATTGTAGGAATACAATGGATTACTGTTGTATCTGCTTAATCTGATGAGTTTGAGGTTCTGACAGAACATAGCTCAGGATGGTCATTCTAGCTTTGTAGTCACTTGATATCTCATAATTAGGTTTTCTATCTCTGCTAGACCTCAGTAGCATGCCAGGACCTATTTTTCTAATGGAATAACATTACCCATTATAGATGGCATAGCTTTGCTTCAGACACATAAGCATGTATGTTGTAATTCTCATTTGGGGTCTTGCCATAAGCTCCTCATGATTTATTTTTTATTTTTTTTACTATTACAGATAATTCTAGTACATATAATTTTTTTGCACTGCTCCAGAAATCTTTTTGCTGTGAGCCCCACTGAAAGCTGCTGGTCTTTGAAATCACTTGGTAGTTGAGTTGGAGGAGCATTCCAAAGCATGATATATGCTGTATTCAGAAAATCTAAAACTTCTAATAGGTACTATGCTTTTTTTTTTAGTGGTAGTAGGAACAAGATGACATAATTTGTTCTCTGCTTTGGAAAGAATGCTACAGTATGGCACAAACCACAGGAACCCTAAAATTGTCATTGATGTGATAGTAATTTATATCCCTATGATGTTTATAGCCAGTCCTCTGCAGTAAATGGGACTTACCAAGGTTTCCAATATACTTTCCATTTCTTGCCCCTCTGGTCTGATTAACATGATGCTATCCATATAGTAGACTGGTGTGATTTTCTGCAAGAAGTCCATATGGTCCAGATACTTTGGTACTATCATATGACAGATAGCCCGAGAATTAGTAGAGCCCCATAGTAATACAATAAGGAACACTGTTGTCCACCCCATATGAATGCCAGCTTTTTCTGGTCCTCTTTCTGATAGGAAAGGGGAAAAATGCATTTGCCATATCAATGGTCTCATACAATCTACCTGAGTCTTAGTCTTTAGAAAATATCCTTCATTTGGTACATCGGCTAAAATTGAGGCTATTATTAAGCTTATTTAGTCCACTCTCATCCTCCAGGACCTATCTGATTTCGGTAGGGACCATATATGTAAATTAGATGGTGGAATAATGGGTACCATTTTATGCCCCTGAATCCCATAGGTCTTTAAGTTGGTACTGATCTCTGCCATCACCCATGTGATACGATATTTTTTTATTTAGTATCTTGTCCGAGGGAAGTTTCAGTAGTTTCTACTTGGCCTCCTACATGATAAAGCTCCTTCTCAACAGGCCAAGGAACCAGTGTGGTGAGTCAGTCAACTGATGTGGGAGTTCTGTAAAATATCTTCATTTCAAGTATTCAGTTGGAGGCTGAGGCCCATAGATCCAGGAGATACATTGTGAGCAGACCTGGATCAAGCCATTTATTTATTCCTTACCCTCAAATGCTCACACTCTATCAGGACTATAAAGATGCTGAGTCCTAGATTTCATTAACTTAGACTCTCATAACCCTCAAAATACAGGAATGTGTAATTATTTCCTTTTTAGAGACAGGATCTTGCTCTGTTGCTCAGGCTGGAGTGCAATGGTGCAATGGTAGCTTACTGTAACCTCAAACTCAATCGATTCCCCACCTCAGCCTCTTGAGTATCTAGGACTACATGCATGCACCACCTTGCTCAGCTAATTAAAAAAAAAAAAAAAAATCTGTAGAGACAGGGTCTCCCTGTGTTGCGTAGGCTGGTCTTGAATTCCTGACCTCAAGTGACCCTCTCACCTCGGCCTCCCAAAGTGCTAGGATTATAGTCATGAGCCACCGTGCCCAGCTAATTATTTTTTTTCTTAATGTTTAGTTATCTGAGTAATGGTTACAATGTTCCTTCAAGGAAGGACTAGGAAAATCATTATGTTATACCTTGCTTTGATGTTGCTATGTCCTTCCTTTTAGAGACATAGTCCATCCTTTAGCCAATAGATTCTGTACCTAAAACTGGCTCATTTCAGGAAAGGAATTGTAATTTTAAAAATTGCAACAGCTAACTTAACCTCCTGATCATCCAAATGTGTCCATCAGAACTTCATGTAGAAATATAAGTGTTCTGTATCGGCACTGTCCAATATGGGCCACTAACCACATGTGATTATTGAGCACTTGAAGTGTGGTTAGTGAAACTAGTTTTTAAATTTTATTTAAGTTTAATTAAAATTTAAATGTGAATATCCACATGTGGCTAGTGGCTACTGTATTTGATAATGAAGGTATGGATTTGAGCAGTATTCTTATCAACTGCTATCTTACCATTGGGGGTGCCACATTCATCTCCATAGCTCTCTCATTACAAGAAGTATGCCACCTTGTTTCTGCAGGCTGAATGTAACTTATTTGTCTTTATTACCTCCTGATCCTATCTCCCTGTTGATATCAAGGATCCTAGTTCTATAACATCATCTTCTGTGACTGGCTGGCCCTGGTCAACACAGAGCCACTGCCACTGAACTCTCAATGATGCCAGTGTCACTCATAGTAAACAAGTGTCCTACAGGCCCTCCTACCCAGCTGTCAGTTGGTAACTGCATGACCTGAAAAAGTATATCCACTCTAGCATTCCCATTTCTCTACACCTTGTGATCCCTTCTCATAATTTGTCAAGCACTTCTACATTACTTAATGTATAACATCACTTTTTTTTAAGCTTCCAAGAACCAACCTATAGTATTAGCACTGTCTCTCAGGATTCTTGCCAAGATGCCAACTACTGTATCATGAGGCAGTGCTGCCACATCAATACTCTTGTAAAACTTTATAACCTGCCTCCCTTGATCCAGCATCTTCATGATGCAGTGGTTACTGTATGTACTCTTCTAATTCTTGCTGGTACGTGTTGGCTAGATGTGCAGTTCCCTCAGCATATCATCCCCTTCCTCTCTTAGCAGACTCACATCTTTCTCAGCTGGGTTATGTTGTGACTCACCCTAGTTATTAGTCTGTCAGGAGAGGAAATGGAAAATAATGGGAGGAAAGAGGAAGTGATACCTCTTGTGTTGCATAAGACAGGCTTTTGTATTGTCTTTAAGCAATTAAGAGCAGTAGTAATTAATAAAAAGGAGGACCCACTTCTGCAGGCTCAGAGGGTTCAAGGAAATTTGGGATTCCAAGAAACTTGAGTATATTGACCTGAATGTTGTATTTTATGTCTCAGGGTTCCACTTCTTGACAGTAGTTCCATGACTTTGGAGAACAGCTCAACTCTTGCCTAAGTTGAGCTGTTCATCACCTCTGGAACTCTACTATACTTATAATTCATTTCTGTAACTGTTCTTCAGCATTTTTTACTTCCAGCTCCAATAAATAAAAATCGTTTATATGCTTCCAAGTAGACCTTCTGTCTTTTAAACTAGTGATTAATCACACTCAACCATTCTCTTTCCCCAATAAATTAATGCCCTGAGTAATATCCATCAAATGCTATCATCCTTATAATTACTACTTCCCTCCAACCTCTCAAATGACCAACTTATTGTACCCCTGCCCACTTTTTAGTGCATTTTTTTTCCCAATAGTATTACACTGCAGTTCACAACCAGGAAACTTTCTAACAAACTTTGCTGTGCTGGCGTTGTTTCAGCACACCAAAACACATCCATACTTCATCTATAATTAGTAATGGAATTTTCGTGACAGTCTTCAGGTGGATGATCCACCATCAAAATTCTATTTCAGAATTTGCTTACAATTAGTGGCATCAACTTTTTTTCGATCAGGTTTCCTAGAAAACTGATCTGAGATGGAGAATTGTGTGTTGAAAGTTGTCCCAAATGGAGACATGGGGACAGGACTTGTACATTCACACCATATAGTCATTATACGCAAGTTGATCTCTAAGCAGGGGTATAAGCTTGGGTGGAAAACACTCTTCAACTGAATGCAATTTCTGGGCAAAAAGTCAGCTGTAAACCATCAATAAGCAACTGTATTTCTTTCAAGTTTTATTTTAGGTTCAACAGGTACAGGTGCAGGTTTGTTACACAAGTAAATTGTGTGTTATTGGGGTTGGGTATACAAATTATTTCATCACCCAAGTAGTAAGCATAGTACCCAACAGGTAGTTTTTCAATCCTCACCCTCCTCCCACCCCTCTGTCCTCAAGTAGCCCTTGGTGACTGTTGTTCCTTTCTTTGTGTCCATGTGTACTCAATGTTTATCTTCCACTTGTAAGTGAGAATATATGGTATTTGGTTTTCTGTTCCTACATTAATTCACTTAGGAAAACGGCCTCCAGCTCCATTATATTGCTGCAAAGGATATAATTTTGTCTTTTTTGTGGCTGCATAGTATTCAACAGTATATATATACCATATTTTCTGTATCTGGTCCACCATTGATGGGCATCAAGATTGAGTCCATGTCTTTGCTATTGTGAATAGTGCTGTGATGAACATACACACACGTGTCTCTATGGTAGAATGCTTTATATTCCTTTGGGTATGCACGCATTTCTGGGATTGCTGGGTCAAATGGTAGTTCTACTTTCAGTTCTTTGAGAAATCTCCAAACTATTTTCCACAGTGGCTGAACTAACTTAAATTCCAACAGTATATAGGCATTCCTTTTTCTCTGCAACCTCACTAGCATCTATTATTTTTTGACTTTTTAATAATAGCAATTCTAACTGGTTTGAGATGGCATCTCATTATGGTTTTGGCTTGTATTTCTCTGATGATTAGTGACATTTAGCATTTTTTCATATGCTTGTTGGCCTTGTGTGTGTTTTCTTTAGAAAAGTGTCTGTTCTATTTCCTCTGCCCTTTTTTTTTTTTTTTTTTTTTTTTTTTTTTTTTTTTTTTTTTTTGAGACAGAGTCTCGCTGTCTTGCCCAGGCTGCAGGCTGGAGTGCAGTGATGCAATCTCCGCCTCCCAGGTTCATGCCGTTCTCCTGCCTCAGCCTTCTGAGTAACTGGGACTACAGGTGCCCACCACCACGCCTGGCTAAGTTTTTGTCTTTTCAGTAGAAACAGGGTTTCACCGTGTTAGCCAGGATGGTCTCGATCTCCCGACCTTGCAATCGGCCCACCTCAGCCTCTCAAAGTGCTGGGATTACAGGTGTGATCCACCGCATCTGGCATCCCCTCTGCCCATTTTTTAACAGGTTTGTTTCTTGTTGATTTTTAAGTTCCTTAAAGATTCTCAATATTAGTTTTTCATTGGATGTACAGTTTACAAATATTGTCTCTCATTCTGTAGATTGTCTGTTCACTCTGTTGATAGTTTATTTTGTTGTGCAAAAGCTCTTTAATTAGGCCCCACATGCTAATTTTGTTTTTGTTGCAATTCCTTTTGGAGTCTTCACAAAATTTTTGCCAGGGTTGATGCCTGGAATGGTATTTCCTAGCTTTTCTTCTAGGATCTTTATAGTTTTAGGTTTTATATTTAAGTCTTTAATCCATCTTGAGTTGATTTTTGTATACAGTGAAATCAAGGTGTTTAGTTTCAATCTTTTGCATATGTCTAGCTAGTTATCCCAGCAACATTTATTGAATACAAAGTTTTTCCTCTGTTGCTTGCTATTGTTCACTTAGTTGAAGATGTTTGTTGTAGGAGTACAGGTTTATTTCTGGGTTCTATAACTTGTTCCATTTGTCTATATGTCTATATGTCAGTACCATGCTGTTTGGGTAACTGTAGACTTGTAGTATAGTTTGAAGGCAGGCAGTGCGATGCCTCTAGCTTTGTTCTTTTTCCTACTGATTGCTTTGCCTATTGGGGATTTTTCTTGGTTCCATTTGAATTTTAGAATAGTTTTTTCTAATTCTGTGAAAGACGTTTTTGGTAGTTTGATAGAAATAGCATTGAGTCTGTAAATTGCTTTGGGCAGTATGGCCATTTTAACAGTATTGATGCTTTCTATCCATGAGCATGGAATATTTTTCCATTTGTTTGTGTCATCTCTGAATTCTTTCAGCAGTGTTTTATAATTCTTATTGTAAAGATCTTTCACCTCTCTAGCTACCTGTATTCCTAGGTATTTTCTTCTTTTTGTGGCTATCATAAATGGGATTGCGTTCTTGATTTGGCTTTCAGCTTGGATGTTATTAGTGTATAGGAATGCTAGTGATTTTTGTATGTTGATTTTGTGTCCTGAAACTCTGAAGTTGCTTATCAGACCTAGGAGCTCTTGAGCAGAGACTATGGAGTTTTCTAGGTGTAGAATAATATCATCTGCACAGATAGATAGTTTGACTTCCTCTCTTCCTATTTGGGTGCGTTTTCTTTCTTTCTTTTGCCTGATTGTTCTGACTAGGATTTTCAGAACTATGTTTAGTAGTAGTGGTGATCCTTGTGTTGTTCTGGATCTTAACTAAGGGGTTCTTCCAGTTTTTTCCCATTCAGTATAATGTTGGCTGTGGGTTTGTCATAGATAGCTCTTACTGTTTTGAGGTGTGTTCCTTTAATGCCTTGTTTGTTGAGGTTTTAACATGAAGAAATGTTTAATTTTATTGAAAACCTTTTCTGTGTCTATTAAGATGATCGTGTGGTTTTTTAGTTCTGTTTATGTGATGAATTATATTTACTGATTTGCATATGTTGAATCAACCTTGAATCCCAGAAATAAAGCCTACTTCATCATGGTGGCTTAGCTTTTTGATGTGCTGCTCTATTTGGTTTGCTGGTATTTTATTGAGGATTTTTGCTTCTATGTTCATCAGGGATATGGGACTCAAGTCTTCTTTTTTTGTTGTGTCTCTCCTAGGTTTTGGTATCAGGATGAGTTAGGGAGGAGTCCCTTCTCCTTGATGTTTTGGAATTGTTACAGTAGAATTGGTACCAATTCTTTATATGTCTGGTAGAATTTGGCTGTGAATCTGTCTGTTCCAGGGCTTTTTTGGTTGTTGGTGGTAGGTTTTTTACATTACTGATTCAATCTCAGAACTCATTATTGGTCTGTTTGGGGTTTCTATTTCTTCCTGGTTTAATCCTGGGAGGTTGTATATTTCCAGAAATTTATACATATCTTATAGGTATTCTAGTTTGCATGCATACAGGTGTTCGTAATTGTCTCTGGGGTTTTTCTGTATTTCTGTGGGGTTGGTGGTAATGTCCCCGTGTCATTTCTGATTATGTTTATTAGGATCTTCTCTCTTTTTTCTGTATTAGTCTAGCTAGTGGTCTATCAATCTTATTTATTCTTTCAAAGAGTCAACTTTTGGCTTTATCGATCTTTTGTCTAGTTTTTTGCATTTCAATTTCATTCAGTTCAGCTCTGATTTTCATTATTTTTTTCCCCTGCTAGCTTTAAGTTGGTTTGCTCTTGTTTCTCTAGTTATTTTGGTCATGATATGAGTTAAATTGAGACCTAACTTTTTCATTGGGAATCCAGTGTAATAAATTTCCTTCTTAATACTGACTTATCTGTGTTCCAGAGAATCTGGTATGTTGTATCTTTGTTTTCATTAGTTTCAAAGAATTTCTTGATTTCTGCCTTAATTTCCTTGTTTACTCAAAAGTCATTCAAGAGCAGATTATTTAATTTCTAAGTAATTATATGGTTTTGAGAGATATTCTTGGTATTAATTTCTATTTTTATTGTGCTATAGTTTGAGAGTATGGTTGGTATGAATTTGTTTTGAATTTTTAAAAAACTGCTTTGTGGCTAAGTATGTGGTCTGTTTTAGAGTCTGTGCCATGTGCAGATAAGAAGTATGCATATTCTGTTGTTGTTGTTGGGTGGAGTATTCTGTAGATGTCTGTTAGCTCTATTTGGTCAAGTGTTGATTTGGGTCCTGAATATCTTTGTTAGTTTTCTGCCTCAATGATCTAATACTGCCAGTAGGGTGTTGAAATCCCCCACTATCAATTTGTGATTTTCTAAGTCACTTTGTAGGTCTTTAAGAACTCGTTTTATGAACTGGATGCTCCAGTGTTGGGTGCATTTATATTTAGAATTATTAAGTCTTGTTGAATTGAATCCTTTGTCATTCTGTAATGCCCTTCTTTGTCCTTTTTATTGTTGGTTTAGTGTATGTTTTGTCTAAAATAAGAATAGCAACCCCTGCTTTTTGTTTTGTTTGATAGATATTTCTCCCTCCCTTTTCTTTGAGCCAATGGGTGTCATTGCATGTGAGATAGGTCTCTTGATGGCAGCATATATAGAGTTAGGTCTTGCTTCTTTATCCAAATTCCCACTTTGTGACTGACTTTTAAGTGAGATATTTAGCCTGTTTATACTTACAATATTTGTATGTGTGGATTTGACCCTGTTATCATGTTGTTAGCTGGTTTTTATGTAGACTTGGTTGTGTAGTTGCTTTATAGCGTCAATGGTCTAAGTACTTAACTGTGTTTTTGTGGTGGCTGATAACAGTCTTTTGTTCCCACATTTAGCACTCCCTTAAGGACCTCTTGCAAGACAGGTCTGGTGGTAACAAATTCCCTTAGCATGTGTTTGTCTGGAAAGGATTTTGTTTCTCCTTGCCTTAACAAATCTTAAGGTAAAATGGCTGGATATAAAATTCTTGATTGGAATTTCTTTTCTTTGAAGATGCTAAATATAGCCTCCCCAACCCCGCCCCCACCCCCCACCCCCACCCACCCAATCTTTTCCAGCTTGTAGGGTTTCAGCTGAAAGTCCACTGTTAGTCTGATGGGGATCCCTTTGATCCCTTTGTAGGTGACATGCTTCTTCTCTCTAGTTGTCTTTAATATTTTTACTTCCATGTTAACGTTAGGGAATCAGGTGACTATGTGTCTTGTGAATGGTTGTCTTGTATTTCACAGGGGTTCTCTGAATTTCCTGAATTTGTATGTTGACCTCTCTAGCAAGGTTGGGAAATTTTCATGGACAATATTCTCAAATAAGTTTTCCAAGTTGCTTGCTCTCTCTACCTCTCTTTTAGGTATGCTAATAAGTCATAGGTTTGGCCTCTTTACCAGAAATAATCCCATATTTCATGTAGACTTTATTATTTTAAGTTCTTTTTTCTTTAGTTTTGTGTGATTGAGTTGATTTAAAGAACTGGATTTTGAGCTGAGATTCTTTTCTCAGTTTGGTCTATTCTGCTGTTAGTACTTCTGATTATATTCTGAAATTCTTGTAGTGAGTTTTTCAGCTCCATCAGATCAGTTTGTTTCTTTCTTAAAATTTCATCTTTCAACTCTTGAATGTTTTTACTAGATTCCTCAGATTCCCTGGATTGAGTTTCAACTTTCTCCTGAATCTAAAAGATCTTAGTTGCCATCCAAATTGTGAATTCTACTTCTGTCATTTCAGTATCATTAAAAACCATTGCTGGAAAGTGAATATGGTCATTTGGAGGAAAGGAGACACTCTGGCCTTTAGAGTTGCCAGGAGTCTTATGCTGGCTTTTCTGTGTGCAGGGGCTGATGTTCCTTTAATCTTTGATGTTGTTATCCTTTGGTTGGGGCTTTTTGCTTTTACATTTTTTGATGACCTTGAGGATTTGAATATGGTACAAGTTGAGTTTAGTCAACTGGCTTCATTTCTGGATGATTTCAGGAGGCCAAGGCTCACTTCAGCCCTCCTGGGCTGTGTGCTTTTACCTTGAGGGGCTGGGACCAGGCCCACAGCTTTGTTCGCTGGCCCCTTGAGGTTAAACACCTGCTGCACTGCAGGGGCTGAGGTGTTCCTGGTCCACTGGCAAAAACACTCGAATGGAGGGTTCCAGCAAAAGCACTTCACTGAGGCAGTGGCAGTAGGTTCCACACATGTACACCAATGGTGGCAGAGTAGTGGGGTCTGTGTGTGTGCATGTGCCAGCAGCAGTGGGGTGGTGGGGTCCACACATGTGTGCTGGCAAAGTGGTAGAGGGAGATTATGGGTGAGTGGGCACCAGTAAAGTGGTTGGGGGAGCCTGCTGGTAGGTGCAGCTGGTGGGGGCCCATCTACCAAAGCTCTCTGACAGGAAGGGTCTGCCAGCAAAAGAGCTATGGCGGTGGCTGCTGGGAAGCACCTTGGTTGGGAACCTGAGGCTGCGCTGCAAGCGGGTATGGCCAAGCAGGGACCCTGGGAGAGATCAGCAGACACGGGGCTACTAAGATCAAATTGTTCTCATCTCATGGGCAAGACAGCCCTGTTCTATGTCTAACAATCAACAAAGGCCAAAGTCACCTAGAGGAGCATGGGGAGACTTGAGTGTGGGCATCCCTGGCCATGCTCTACTATAGCTGTTCCTGTGCCAAACCCTCTGGGCTCCATACTGGATTGAGTCTTGGCCCTGCTAACTTTCTCCAGAAAGCCCTTTCTGCTAGCTCAAATGTCCAGGTGGGCAGGTGGGTTTCCTGCAGCTTGAATTCCAGAGGTCCATGCAGAGACTAGGCCACTTCATGCCTATTAAAATCATCCCTTCCCCAGGAGCGCTTGGGGCTAGGAACAAGTCCTGGTTGCTCAGCAACCCCATGCAGGGTTCCCAGTTTCCTCCCACTTCAGCCCAGGCTCTGTGACCTCCCTCTGTTCACTCTCATGCTTTCCTTCTGAAGATCTGCTCAGAGTGTCCCAATCTTCTTGATAGTCTGGTCTGTCCGTGGAAGAAGCTCTTCCTGGCTGCATCTAGTCGGCCATCTTGACTCTAAACCCTCTGTAACAAGTTTACTTGGTTTTGATGTCAATATTATGCTGAGCTCTCAAAACAAGTTTGGGAGTTTTCCTCCACCTCTATTTTTTGAAAAAGCATAGTCAGATTTATTAAATCAGTGGTTTGCAAACATTTTGCTTCAACATCTTTAAATTTTAAAATTATTTAGGCTTCCAAAGGGCTTTTCTTACATAGGTTATGTTTACATATTAAAACTAAAGTAGAAAATTTTAAAGTTGATTTTATTTAAAATAATTATAGTATATGTTAACATAAAATATACTTATAAGTATATTTTCAAAAAAATTTGTGAGGAGAGGCATAGTTTTACGTTTTATCAATCTTTTTAATTTATAGCTTCATAGAAGACAGCTATATTTTTACATCTGCTTCTGTATCCACTCTATGGCAATATTATAAATTATGTAGCCAATGAAAACTTCACTTATGCAAAAGGCATAATTTTGATGTTGCAGGTCCCTAAAATTGTCTTAAGTATTGTAGTTTCAGAATTGCTGTTAAAGGATTTTAGAATTCATCATTGAAATACCTGGTCTGGAATTTTCTTTGTGAGAAAGATTTTGACAACAAATTCAGTTCCTTTAATAGATATAATACTATTTCAGATTATCTTTTACTTCTTATATCTATTTTTGTAAGTTTTGTTATGGAATTTGTTCATTTGCTTAAGTTGTCAAATACATTAGTGCAAAGTTGTTTACAGCATTCCCTGCTTGTTCCTCTAATGTCAGTGGCAACTCTAGAATGTCTCTCCTTTCCTTCTTGCTATTGGTTATTACGTTTCTTTTTTCTTAATCTGTCTAGCTAGTGTTTTCTCAATGTTATTGACTGTTAGTTTTTTCCATTGTGTATCTATTATCTCTTTCATAGATTTATCTCCTTTTTTTTGTGACAGGGTCTCATTCTGTCACTCAGGCTACATGTCCTTTTTATTACTTACCTATTTCTACTTACTTTACATTTAACTTGATATTAATTTCTAGTTTATAAGGTAGAAACTTAGAGAATAATTTTATATATTTCTTTTTTTCTAATAGAAGCCTTTAAAGATAAAATTTGCTCTATCCCTCATTTTAGCTAAATTCCATAAATTTTAATTTCATTACTTTTAATTCCAAATATTTTCAATTTCTTCAAACAGTAGACTACTTAGAAGTCTGTCATTTAATTCCCAAACATTTGGTGATTTTCTAATTATCTTTGGCTATTCATTTCTAATTTAGTTCTATTGTAATCAGACAACATACTCTATGTAATTCAGTCTTTTGAAATTTATTGAGATTTACTTTGTGGCCCAAAATATGGCCTATCTTGGTGAATATCCAATGTGTACTTGACAAAAAAAAGTATTCTATTATTTGGTGTACTCATCTATAAATTTCTACTAAGTTATATTAGTTGATATTGTTGTTCAGATCTTCTATAACTTTTTATTTTTTTGGTCTAATTCTACCAATTACTGAGAGAAGAATGTTAAAATATTTAATTATTGCTATGGTCTGAGTGCTACCTGCCTGCAAATTTATGTGTTGAAACTTAGTAATCAATGTGATAGTATTAATATGTGGATCCTGTAGGAGATGATTAAGTTATTAATGCAGAGCCATTATAGATAGGGATAAGATCCTTATAAAAGGGCTCAAGGGAGTGAATTTGCTCTCTTCCACTCTTCTGACAGCTGAGGACACAACATTGAAGGCCCCATCTTGGAAGCCTCACCAGTTACCAAATCTGCTCGTGCCTTGAGCTTAGACTTCCTTTCCTTCAAAACTGTGAGGAAATAAATTTGTTATTTTATAAATTACCCAGTCCAAGGTATTTTGTTTTATGAGCACAAAGGGACTAAGACTATGGTTCTGCATTTGGTTACTTCCCTATTTCTGTTTTTGTTTCATAATTTTTAAGTTATGTTATTAGATGCATATATATTTAGAATTGTTGTATCTTCCTAACTAGAACTTTTCTCATGATGAAATTTCCACTTTGTCTTGAAGTCTACTTTGTTTCTTATTATTATAATCACAACAGCTTTCTAGTGATTAGCATTTGCGTGTTATGTATTTTAGTCCTCTTTCTACTTATTTATATCTTTATATTTAAATTGTCTTTTTTATAGCACAGAGTGATGTCTTTTTGGAAAATCTAATCTGATAATCTCTTGCTCAGAATCCTCATTGACTTATTATGCTCATCTTTTACTTTAGGTCTTTGAATATATTTATAAGGTTCTCATTTTTAGGTCTTTGAGTACTGACTCCAACATCAATGCTATCTCAGCATGTTTTTCCCCCAATAATGTGTCATATTTTCTTGCTTCATCACTTATCTAGTACATTTTTTTGAATGTTGACATTATGTTACGTACGTTGTTGACAGTCCAGATTATGTGTTCTTTAAAGGGGGTCCAGTTTTGTTCCAGCAACTTATGGATCCTTTTAATCATGTCAAGTTTGATTTTTTTCTTCGTTAGTTTGGGTCTATTTTGGTTTTGCCTTAGTCCTAGAATGTGGCTCTTACTCTAGAGTATGGTGTATACTATAAGGTTTGGCCTTTCGGGGTTTAAACTGAATAGATGAGATATTCAGTGAGATCTCTCCATTATAGCTGGATTAGAACTCCAACATTATCTAGCATTGCAATTTTATTGCATGACTTCTGTTGTCTTCTTTCAGCCATCAGCCATTCAGGAGCTTCTCCTGGATACTCTTCCTCCCCATGCTGTTCCCAGCTGTCCAGTACCCTTTCCTGCTAATTCTCATCAATACAGCAGCCCATAAATCTGACCTCAGCCTCTTTCATTCAGTAAAGCTGCCCTCTGCTTTGCTTCCAGCAGCTTGTGTCAGTTGATAAGTGTCTTCAGGGAGAAAGCCCAGAAAAATATGAGGCTCAACTTATGTGTTTTCTTTCTAAGTTTACAATCTTGCCATTCCTGCATCCAATTACTGAGAATAATGCCGCAGATGTATTGTCTCATTGTTATGGCAGAACAAGTCTGGTACCAGTTACTCTGGTGTTGCCATAAGTAGAAGTCCCAGCACATCTTTTAAAAAGCATACTATTTAGTTAATTATACTTTCAGATTTAATATCAAACCATTTTTATCACATGAATCAAGCTTTGAGATTCTAAGAAAATGAAATTTTTGGTGCTGAAACAGTAACACCACTTAACTTCTCTGATAGCATGCTCAACTCATAAGGACTCTCAGATTTTTTAAATCCTGAATCCTCTTGTATTTGATTGAATGACTTAGGACTTTTCAGCAATTTCTATGCCTGTTTCACATCTTTTTTCTGTTCATTCAGTATTATTTATGCTCATATTATCCTATGGCCTCTGCAGTTGTTTCCTCTGGTTATCCCTTTCTTTTGATACCATTTTATTTCCTCCCTGAACTCATTCATAACCTCTCTTAGTGTGCGCAAATATATATATATATATTCACATGCATATATATACACACATATATACACACACACACACACACGTGCACACATAACACTCACTATAAGCCAAGACTGTGTTAGGTATTATAAATTTATAAAGAAAGCAAACTACAAAAAAAGATAAGATCCCTAGCTCTTATGAGTTATATATTTTATAGTTCTATAGGATATGTCTTAATTAGGTTCTCCTATAAGCAGGGCATCATAAAAAGTCTTAAGTACTGATTATTGATACATTTAGGGTTTTTTCAGGAAAAAAAAAGGATGAAGAAAAGTAGAATGAGGTGAAAAGGGGGAAACTGCCAATATTAAGGTTGCTGCTGTAGGAACTAGGATCTTGACATCTGCTACAATCTCCTAAGAAACTATAATGGTACTCCCAGCCTTGTCCACCTGAGGACTGGGAAACCCGAACATTTATCCCATCTCCTGTTTGTTGTGCTTGTGCTGGGACCAACAACTCCCCTGTGGCACCAGAGAAAGTCCTGGAGAAAAAGTAGAAAGATAGGAAGTGGAGTGTGCTCAAGGAGGGTCACTGTTCTGGAGGTAAGTTTGAGTTTTCAGGGAATTGTCTGTTGTAGCTGCAGTTGAAATCACGGTAGACCAAGGGGATGTGACAGGATTTCCACCTGTGGCACCACAGGCAGCTGCCACAGGTGGAAATATTAGATTACATATATTCTCTCACAACTATAAATACCATATAAAAGTTAGCAATACAATAGAATGAAAGTGTGTGTGTATGTGTGTGTGTGCCTGGGGAAGGGGTAAGTTCAGATTGAGTGATTTGGGAAGAACCCTCTGGGGAGATGACATTTGAACTAATAGCTGAAGAAATGAAAGTAAGCAGGATGGATGCAGAGGAAGAGGATTCTGGGCAGAGAAGGGCAAGTGTAAAGGCCCTAAAATGGAATGAGTGCGCATGTGTGAGGACCAAATGACTGAGACCTACTGAGAGGAAAGAGCCTCTAAGGCCATGGTAAGGAGTTTGTAGTTTATTCTAAGTTCTTTGGAAAACTGTCGGAAGGTTTTATGCAAGGGGATGGTATGATCTTTGTTTTAAATGATACTATGAGCCTACAATGATTTTTTTATTCATACATGTCAAGTATTCCTGAAGATTTCAATGCAGTTACACTAGATATCACTGGAAAAATATGCTTTATTTTGTCTTTAGGCCCAATTATACATAAATCACTATCTTAGACTAAAATCCCAATCTCTTACATTTCACTATAACAAAATTTAATACTCATATTTCAGAATCGATTGAGAAAGCGGCAATAGCAATTAATGGATGTCATAATGTTTCACCAACTTCTAGCCAAAGGCTCATTAAAGTGAGTCAGGAAAACAGTCAAACCATCATTTGAATAGAAGCCTACCAAGATTGTTTAGAGCCACAATTATTTGTAGCAGAAAGATGATTTTGGATATTAAAAGTTTTAACATGTTAACACAATTCTCAACACAAACTCTTCAGGTTAATACAATTTGCTTTTCATAAGCAAATTATTTTTATTGGTGATCCCATGGTTTAACAAAAACCCTGAACCGGAACATGGAATACTCAGCTCTAACATTAATTTGTTTTGCGACAATGAATGATTGATCACAAAGTGATCACAAAGTATTTATTAAGCATCTATTGTATATGTGCAAGGAGTGATGAATTACAAAAATATCAGATATGGTCATGCCTACAAGGGTAAAAATATATAGTCACTACCTCAAATTTCATGTAAATGTGCAGGAAATACTGAATTGACACTCCAACACGATTCTTAAAAAAAAAGAAAGAGAGAGAGAGGCTGGGCATGGTGGCTCATGCCTATAATCCCAGCACTTTGGGAGGCTGAAGCGGGCAAATCACAAGGTCAGGAGTTCAAGACCAGCCTGGCAAACATGGTGAAACCCCGTCTCAACTAAAAATACAAAAAATTAGCTGGACATAGTGATGGACGTCTGTAATCCCAGCTACTCAGGAGGCTGAGGCAGGAGAATCGCTTGAATCCAGGAGGTGGAGGTTGCAGTGAGCCGAGATCGCGCTACTGCACTCCAATCGGGTGACAGAGTGAGACTCCATTAAAAAAAAAAAAAGAAGAAGAAGAGAGAGAGAAAAGAAAGAAAGAAAGAGAGAAAAAGAAAGGAAAGAGAAAAAGAGAAAGACAGAGAGAGGAAAGGAGGAAAGAAAGAAAGAGAGAGAGAGAGAAGGAAGGAAGGAAGCAGGGAGGGAGGGAGGCAGGGAGGGAGGGACGGACGGACTAGACTTGGACTAGACTCCGAAAAAATGTATCCTAATAATCCCTAATAAATGTGAGATTAGTTTTTTTTTAAGCTGTAAATTACATTTTCAAGAGTTAAGGTTTTCCTGCTTAATGCAATTCATTTACAGATATCATACTGCACTGTTGATCGGATATTCTGCCACCAAATAAACTTCATAGTCCATCTGTCTGAGGACAGTTGTAATCCTAATACTTTTGCTAGAATTGCAGGAGACACTGAAGACATCTCCATTTCCTTGTGGCAAGTTCCCCCCAGACTGAGTGCTAAATATGATTCTGGTTTGACATATTCTCTCCCTGTGCTTGATAAACCATAAACTCAAGTGTTCAGATGCTCAGATCCACATGTATCAAGTAACTTTTCTTGCTTTGCAGTTTTCACTGTCTTCAAGTATTTGTGATTCATTTTGGTTTGATTTATAAGTCAACATTTGAAAAGGTATAACTGCAAATGTGGGTAACTTTTTCAGAAGGGAGATTACTAGAAGAAATCTGGGATCAACAGGAAGTGAATCTTTGAGTTGAAATTGTCTTATGGGAAAAGTGATACATACAGTTGCAAATATCTACCAGTCTTGATAAGTTTAAGAGAGTTTGTACTTCCGTTTTATTTTACTATGCCCTTCTCAGGATTTAGGAATAAAAATACTTAAATATTGATCCTTATAATTGGGTAAAGTCATTCTATAATTATTTGTCATATTTGTCATATGTTGCCATATAATCTATTTGGTAATAAATTATTTCATAGGCTACTTCAAATAGCCAGCTTATAGGCAGTTTATTGCTCTTTATGTTAAAGTCAAGCTCAGATCTTTCTACATGAAAAAAAAAAAAAGTAGGTCAGTTCCATGTTTTATAGAGATGGAGCTGTAATTTGAGTTTGGAGAGTATAAAGAGGAATGGAAAAGAAAAGTTCACTTGCAGAAATGCAATGCATCAGGAAGCCCCATAAAGCAAAACTAATAGTAAAAAACTAATAGTAATTACTCAAATGCATTTTAAATTGATGAATCACTCACCTCTGTAACTTCCTAACATTGCAGAACTTGAAAAGACACATTTCAGTGGAAGGAATTAAAGACCACTTGAAAAGGAATGAAAGTATTTTGCCCTAAGCCAGATTGCAGCAATATGTTGCCCTTGTGACAATGAATGATTGATCACAAAGTGATCACAAAATATTTATTAAGCATCCAACAGATATCCAAGTTAGAGTGAGTTTTATGAGATATCAAGGAGAAGAGTTCCTCTTAAAGCAACTCTTGGAGAAAACAACACAAATTAGATCAAGAGGAAGAGAAAAATGGGACCTCACCCAGTGATTAAAAAAAGGATAAAAGATCTACTGCTTCTTCTGCAACTCTGTGTAGAACAAACTGAAATCTGGATTTCCACGGGAAGTATTTCAATGATCAAGAAAACTCAAAAGGATAAACTCAGGAGGAAAAGGGAAGCAAATGAGCTAAGGGTTGAGAATAAATGTTCATAAGTGAGGAGTAGGCCAATCTCTTTGCCAGAAAAGCTGGCTGTTGGCTTGAATTTTCCAGATTGGTGACCAGCTTTATCATGCCATAATCAGACAAAAATTAGCACATAAAGGTATTAACAAAATGACTCAAGCTGTCATGTGATATTTAAATTTCCAGTTTGAAAATGCTAACACTTGTGATATTTATTAGATGCTATAAACTCTTGATAGGGAGTGGAGGAAGGGGCTGGACTATACTCTTTCTGTTACATCCTCTAGGAAGACACTAGCATCAACATTTATTTAGGCTTAGCATTTCAGCACACAGTGTCTCACTAATCATAGTCCCTCATGTAAAGAAAATTGAATTCAGAAGCATTTCCTAAAACTGCTATTTTTGTAGGATGACTATGAAGAAGAGATATTAAGGACATTTGCTGGCTACCGCCTTGCAATTTTTACGTATGCTTACAACTTCAGAGGATTATGGTATAGCGGCTCAGACACTGGGAAAAAGCACCTTAATATGAACTTAAGCAGAAATTCAGCTGCAATACTGATCCTTATTTGGGATGGAATTAGCAAAATTATAGATATAATATGCAAAATCTGTTTCAAAGCCATATTAACTACTTAGATTTCTGGCAGTGTGGTTGTATCCTGTTCATGAATGTGTAATGCCATCCTTTTTCCTACAATGCAAAAAATAAATTTCCAAATATACTTACAAAAATATCTTTGATCATGGAGTGTGCTGGCTTTCTTCTGGCGTAATGATAAATGACACTTCCAATTATGTATCAAGAGAATTTTGTAAAATCTATTAGATTTTTAAAGAGTTGAATTTATAGCACCTTTAATACTATATATTATACACTCATAGGAAATAGAGTCTAAGTGCAAGAATCTTCTGTACGATTCCTCTATTATCAAATAGTTAGCAAACAGAGCTTTTTGTTCAGACGAAGCCCAAATTCTGTGAGAGTGCATATAATCTGTAGTCAAGAATGAAAGCGGCCGGGCGCGGTGGCTCAAGCCTGTAATCCCAGCACTTTGGGAGGCCGAGACGGGCGGATCACGAGGTCAGGAGATCGAGACCATCCTGGCTAACACAGTGAAACCCCGTCTCTACTAAAAAAAATACAAAAAAATTAGCCGGGCGAGGTGGCGGGCGCCTGTAGTCCCAGCTACTCAGGAGGCTGAGGCAGGAGAATGGCATGAACCCGGGAGGTGGAGCTTGCAGTGAGCTGAGATCTGGCCACAGCACTCCAGCCTGGGCGGCAGAGCAAGACTCCGTCTCAAAAAAAAAAAAAAAAAAAAAAAAAAAGAATGAAAGCATGTTTTGGGATGTTAAAGAAGACCCCCAAAATGGCTTTGTAATTAAAAATATATACTGTAACTATACAAATCCTTGGAATGATGCCATGCTAACTTAAAGAGTTGTTTCAGCAATATGACAAAAATAACTCAGAGCTTTGTTTATTTATGAAGATATATAAATGCTAGATATATTCAATAAAACAATGTTTAATGGCATACCTGAATTCAAAAACAGGAAAATAACAGATAAATAGGAGGTATTTAAAGTCAGAATGGTAAATTCAGGACCTAGGACTACAGCAACAAGAGGCAAATTGCCCAACATTTAAGTCTTCAGGTATACCTAAAGGTGCTTTAATGCCCATGTAGGTATAGAAGACATAGCTTTGGGCTCAGGCAAGGTGGGGGAGCTAAAGCATGATGCCTACCATAAAGCTGAGATAAGAGAAGAGCTGCTGCCTCAGTGAAAAGGGGATGAGAACAATTCTACCCACTGATACAGAAAGCAAAAAGGAAACTTGTCTTTGTTGGGATTCTGAGGAGAGAAAAAAGTCACCTATGAAAAATGAAAACTCCAAGCCTGTCCAAATTTATATAATCTATGGGTGTGGGCATTCCTAGTTTGAAAAATTAACTATAGGACTTACCTAAGTTTGGTGAAATCCTTGGAGCATCCAGGAAAAACAAAAATGAACACATTCTCAATCAGTACTTCCATGCATGCAAGAACTCCAATAGGAAAACAAAATGAAACTAAGACAAGAATACTTTCCTGTTTAAATGAACTCTCACATACAAATAAATTCTAAGCCATGGTGGAAAGGGAGCGCACACAACAAATATAAGAATTATGTACTCCTCCTTACTGTCAAACGATATAATCAAATCAATGTGAAATAATCTATGAAACCAAATGATTAGATTTTAAAAAGGAATAAAAATAAATATCAAAACATATGACACTGTAAAATACATGATCAATTTGAAAAGAAAAATGACCTTTAGATATGAAGAAAAAGTCCTTGAATAAAAGCTAGTTGAGGCCAGGTGTGGTGGCTCACACCTGTAATCCCAGTACTTTGGGAGGCCAAGGTGGGCAGATCACCAGGTCAGGAGATTGAGACCATTCTGGTCAACATGGTGAAACCCCATCTCTACTAAAAATACAAAAATTAGCCAGGCATGGTGGCACGTGCCTGTAGTCCCAGCTACTTGGGAGGCTGAAGCAGGAGAATCACTTGAACCCAGGAGGTGGAGGTTGTAATGAGTCAACATCACGCCACTGCACTCCAGCCTGGTGACAGAGTGAGACTGTCTCAAAAAAAAAGCTAGTCGACATAAAGTTTAGACAATTTAAGAAGGAATTAACAAATGGAAGGCAGACAAGGAAATTACCCAAACTGCCACACAACGAGATAAAGAAAGAGGACAAAACAAAGACTTAAGCACGGAGTATAGAAGATTTAACATATGTTGACGTAGGAGTTATAGAAGGACAGAAAACAGCAGATGGGGAAAATATCATATTCAAAGGGATATTTGTTCATAATTTTTCAGAGTTGATGAAAGATATGAATCCTCAGATAGCAGAACATCAAAGACAATAGAAAAATCCTAAAAGCAACCAGAGAGAAAAGACTACCTACAAAGGAAGGATTAATTTCTTGGCATAGAGAAAGGAGAATGTAATGGGAATAAGCATTTAGTTGTATCTGTAATATTTTATTCCTTTAAAAAATAATCTGGAGCAAACATGAAAACACAACTATAAAATATGTGTGGTAAGTATAATGGTGTCTGTTATATTATTTTCTTACTCATCTACCTGTTTGACATGTTTCAGAGTTAAAAATTAAAATATGAAAAGTTGAAAATGAGTAACATTTATCAATAAAATAGTATTTATCACCAAAACATTTATTGCCCCATTTCCATGGACCAACTTCCCATCCCAGGAAATAGTAATAAAATAGAAGTGAGGGGGCTCATACCGGTATTCAGCTTGGAAGAGGCTTACCAATTGCCTTAATGATGGCAATATTTAGATCAAAGTTTGTCAAACTATGACCCTGGGACAGCCACCTGTTTTTATAAATAAAATTTTATTGATACACAGTATACTTATTTGTTTACATATTGTCTATAGCTTCTTTGACTCTATAACAGTGGAGTTATTAATGACTGTAAGCCTAAAATATTTACTATCTAGCCTTTTAATAAAAAGTTTGCCAACCCTTGACTTAAATAATGCTGTTTCTTATCATTTCCCTTTAATGAGTTAGCAATGTATTTTTAACTGAAGTCACACATTTACGTAAGTTTCAAGATAATAATTAACTAAATTTAAAGGTCTTAAATTCATACTTAGGAAAAACTTGAGGTAAGAGTAAATACTGAGAAATGCTAAAATATCTCTGAGTGTTTATTTAGTTGGATTTTCTACCTTCAAGATTCTCAATAATCAAGCAAAACTGGTTTGGGTAACATGAAAGTTCAAATCAGCCATCAGATTTTGCAATACGACCCAATTAATCTTGTGTGTATTACACTTTCCCATAATCCCCACTTTCAGCCAAAGTTACACTAATTTTATATTAGCTTAGAAAGCAGGAGAAAAAAGTATTTGTTGAGGCTTGTATTTTTTAAAATTCTCTTTCCATACATATTTTAGTTTCCTAAGAAAGAGCTGGAAATACTGGCTCTTCATATATTTAAGATGCCTGAAAGTTATATTTTTATGCTATTTAATACATATTATGATGTTTGAAGAGAATGATTCATCACTTAGTCATGACCAAAAAAAGAACTGGAGTTTTCACCTCAGCGTTTGCTTAAACCTCAGGAAATCTTTTTTTCTTTCAATTGGAGAAACACAGATTTTTATTTTTTACTAGACTGGAGATCTTACTGATTTAATCACTTGTCAATAAAAATTATAATAGCTCCTTTGAAGACACAAATTATTACTTGCTGCAGATATGGCAAGGAAAATTACCATCACTTCACTCCTTCCAGTCTCTCGGTCACCAGATTCTACCTCCCCTCTGATGTTACCACATCCTTTGGATTTGCTCTTTTCAACCACAGCCTACTCTGCCCCCACCCCTCACCCATCTTCTACATATCCTTGTAGTGAACGCCTGTTCAGTGCCTTTTTTACACCTTTCTGATGCTTAGTTCCAACCTCGCCATTATCTAGTGGTCATTCACAAACAGGTATTAATTAATTAGCTAATCTTTATTAAATATCTATAACCTAAAATGATCTTGCCCCTCTCTAAATTTCTACAGTTTTTAGTTTAAAAAATAAGAGCCCTAGATTATTTTCCATTTGTTACACGAAAACAAAACATTATCTCTTCTGCATACTCTTTCAAGGTAGGAACAATGTTGCACTTTTTTTTTTTAAAAAATAGCATTGAAAAAGAAGAAAGAGGGAGAAAACAAAAGTCACAAAGGGCATCCCAGACAATGTGACGAAGAACGCATTATCTGCTTTAATACTTACTGGTTTGCTGTTTTATGTATCACATGTATATTTGCTATTTGAAGATAAAACTACTTGTTAAATGTCGTAGTTTTAAAAAATCGTATTACACTAGAGAGACATACATTGAAATCCATTATATAAATTTGTTAGGGTGGAATAAGCCTTCTTTAAACACAAATCAAGTGCAGAAAGGAACAAAAAGCAAACAATGTAGTGCCACTCAGATTCTAAGTCCATTAACAAGGTGATTTATAGTTGGATTTATCTTCTAAGGGCTTGTGGAATTGAGCCTGAAAACAGGCAAGTGTGCATAATTATTCTTTTCAAGCCAGAAACTATTTTCTTTCTCATTGAAGGTTAAAGTCAGATTTGTAACTTACAACTTAAGCCTCTTTATTTTTCCTACTTGACTTTTCATTTTATCCATCAGATTTTCTGAGGTGTTCAAATGGGTAATTTCCAAAGAACAACACTGACAGTCCCTAAAGCCAGTAATAAATTAAATTGTAAAATTATGTTTGTTTGTAGAAAGCTTATAGATTCTTACAAAGCCCTCACCTTGTACTTCAAGCCACTTCCATCACTTTTTGCCGTCTATTTCTTTTCCTTCACACCTGCATAGAGTTCCTGGCTCAGTTTTGATCTGTAATTGCTTTACATTGGAATAGCCTTTCAACACACATTGGCTGTGCTGTCCAATAAAGTGGACCTGTGGGCTTTCCAACTTTTGGGGTTTTTTTTTTTTTTTTTTTTTAACAAAATGTCCAGAAACTCTGTTTTGCCTTTTAGGCAGGATGTCAGGGAAGGCAGGTGGTTGAAAGGAAGCCTGGAGATGAAAGAGATAATAATAAATGTGCTCCCATTCTGGTACATACTCCTACCTTCCCAGGACAAAGACAAGTTTGGGAGTTTTCTTTAAAGAAGACTGGTAATACACTTATGGTGCAGCAAGTCTGTCCCCAAAGAGTGAAAGTGAATGAGACCTGGGTATTTTCCATGGAATGATTCACCAGTGGTTCACACCAAAGGAAAAGGGTTGGAGAGAGACTCATGACCATCATTCATGCTGAGGTCTCTTTGAAGACAAGTACCCTATTTTTTCATCTTTGACTCTCCAATAACTTATAAATATTTGTTGTATAAATATTTATTTAATGATTGAGTTTTTATTCTGAACTTTGCTAAATAGCACCAATACTAAATTCTATGTGTGTTCAAGTGACAATATTAGAAGAGCTGTGCATATTGTGTGTGTGTGTGTGTGTGTGTGTGTGTGTGTGTGTGTTTGTACTGACATAGACATGGCATGAATGAGGAAATAAATATGAATAGGTAGGCTTGGCAACTGAAGTAATTTCAACCAGGGAGCACAGAGAGTGATGATCATTGATTATTAATGGATGTGCCTATCAAAAGATGGAAAGGTACACTTATTTATTCAGTCATTCGGTAAGAATTCAGTGGGAAGTTATTGTGTACTTTAGCCCTGAGGCAGGTGTTGTGAATGATACAAATATAAGTCAGATGTCCCCACAGGTGATTTTTCTGGCTATGCCACATTCAGCATTATAAAGGACAGGGCATCTCTGACCATCAGCAAATAGAATCCATTCCCACTGAGCTCCTTACTGGCAATGCTGATTTTATTGAAGATTCCATCAGGGAGGCAGAGAAAAAGTTTGTATTTCATCTACCATAGCCTTCAGCCTCTCGTGTACCTTGTTTAACATAATTCTCCTTAGTCCTTGTACTTGCCCTGGGCTTCTCTTTCCATTATTCCAGTGCACAGCTCTGTGCCACTCATCTCCTCTCTCCATGACTTTTCTGGAGCAAATGTTTATATATTGTACAGATGCCACCAGGGCTCTGTTCCTACATCCTCAGACCTTACCATTATGTGCATGCAGACCTAGCTCCTGATCCCAGCTCTCATCTCTTTGCCTAAGATAGATAGATAGATAGATAGATAGATAGATAGATAGATAGATAGATAGATAAATTCCCATGGAAGAGCAGCTCCATCTGTTTTTTTGTCCTTGGTGTCATCAACCTACTAGCCTGGGAGGCAGGATTCTTACACACTTCTCTCCATACCTATTTTAGCCTAGGTTCCCCTAGAAGCAGATCCTGATTTTGAAGGGTTCATTGCTAATAGTTTATTTGGAAGGTGAACTTAGGACTGGTAAAAGAGACAGGGAAGGGTGGGCAGTGAAGAAAGTATGCAATATCAAGTTGCCCCTTTAGGTAATTGGAGTGTAACCTTGCTAGGCTTTCTGGTAGTCAGTGTAGAACACACACCTTAGAATTATTTTACCAAGGGTTGAGCACTTGGTTGAGGCACTTATTGGTTGAGGACTGCTCCTTGATGGTGAGTGTCAATCTGCTGGTATTTCTGGCCTGCCATGTGCACAGGCGAAGTGGGATCTGGCAGAGCAGGCACTGGCTGCCAAAGAAAGCCCTTAGACTTTCTCTTCTTTCAGAGAAAGAAGAGAGAGGAAGCCTGTGCTAGGCTGACAGCCAGGGAAGGCTCACAGGCTTCAGAGGACAGGGTACCTTGCAGTGAGGTGGGTGAGGCCTGAGTCCTCCCTAAGATGGGATCAGTATAAATTTGCCAAGGAGCCCTTGTGACAGAGGAAGCGCTGTTCTCTATCATTATCATCCCCCCTTCAGTCTTGACCACCAGGGCTCATTTGGATTGTAGAAGAATTGACACATCTTCACTTCCTTGACTTCCTGCTGTCACCTAGGAATGGACACATTGTTTTCTTTGGCATTATTAATAGAGATAATAGTAGCCAACAACATTTATTGAGCATTTATTATAGGTCAGACGCTGTGCTAGATGCTTTTCATGCATTCACTTATTTAATCATTCCCTAAACTCTGAGAGGTAGAAACCATCATTTGCTCTGTATCAATGGAGGATGAGGCAGTAACTTGCCCGGATCTTGCAGGTATGAGTGCTGGAGCTGATATTTGAACACAGGTAGCCTGGTGCCAAAGCCTGCACTCATTTACTCCTGCAGAGACTATTCAGCCTAGGCCTTTGGCCTTTCTTCACACTATTTTGAGGTGGCTGAGATTAGGCATGTTTGAATGAGGATGGGTTGGAAGGTGTGGTGCACAATGCTCCCATGAGCCTCTGGGGGGAATGCAGGACTCAGGGTGGTTCCAAGAGACTTTTAGTCCTGAGACTCTTCACCCTATATTCACTATGTCAAGTGTTTTGCCACCATCTTAGAAGAGGAAAAAGAAGTCCCAAATTGTCGTCTTGTGGGAATGGAGATAGAGAAGTGCAGTTTTATGATTTTGCCTTGTGTTAGCAAATTGTAGAAGCATCTTTCTCCTGCTTCTTCCCTGACTCAGGGCCCAACATTTGAAACCAGAGCCCTGAATGTCATTTCATTTGAGAGCTTCCTGCCCTCTCTCCTCCCTAGGCATGCTTAAGATAGGGAAGGATGAAGTGGCTTTCTGTGACTTGTCCTGTTTCAACTCAAGAGCCATGACTTTGAATTGGAGAAACACCATTCTAGGCTTATTCCCAGCCTTCTGGCAGTATTTTCCTTCTTCTTATGCAGCAACTTCCAGATTGTGCTGTTCCTTGGCACATATCTGATTTTCTTTCACTGGATCTTTCTAAAAGACAGATAACACTATTTCTACTCAAACTGGTATCTTCACTCTGTCCTGGGAAACATATGATCCCCTTTCACCTCACATGACCCTGGAACTTAGGCTGCATGGATTAAAAAGCAAACAGTCAAAAAAACCTAGGAAGTAGAGACTCTTCTTTGTACTATAAATGAAGCAAATTATAAATTCTACCTCAACACAGTTTTGGGGATGTAGGAAGGTTATTACAAAAAAAAAAGAGGTGAAGAATTCTTCAGTTCTCTGATTATACATAGGAGAACTTATTTTTCTCTGCATTAAAACTACTCCCATGGACACTTCCTGTACTTTCATCTGTATACTGATTTATTTTTCTCTAAGTGAATTTTGGTAATGAGAAAGATGCCTACTTGACGTCTCCAGGGAATAAATCCTTCTAATTATCCACAGAGAAGAGAAGCAGAAAAGTAGTCACTAAGCAGTTACCTCCTACAATATTTTAGAGATTCATCTCAAGCCTGAACTATGCAGAAAACAACTAAAAATTAGCAGATTACTCAGGCTGAGCGACTTAGGAAATATTCCGGCTATTCTAATATTTGCTGGTAAACATGTCAATTACTATGACTCATGACAGCCGCCGGATGTGGGCACAGTTTTTTTTTAAAGTGAAGACTTGAAGTGGAACCCCCACTCCATGTAGCTCAGATCTCCACACAGATATGAGAGAGTGATAGACAGATAGATATGCTGCATCGCCCCCCTTCCCTCCCACCCAGGGTTTCTCTACCTCAGTACTACTGGAAACTGGGTAATTCTTTTTAAAAGGAGCTATCCCATGCACTGTAGGATGCTTAATAGCAACCCTGGTGTCTACTCACTGGATGCCAATAGCATCTCCCTCCCAAGGCTCGAGTTGGACAATAAAAAATGTCTGCAGTCATGGTCAAATATCTCCTGGAGGCAAAATTACCCCAGATGACAACCCTGGCAGGGAAAAACTTTGGACTCACCACTTGAGGTCCTGGAACCTACCTATGTGCATATTCTCTGTTGTAGAATATGTTTTTAACCAAATGTATTTCAATTCTTTTTAGGGCTATTGCTTACTTAATTTCTCAGCTATATGATGTAAGATAACCTGTAAGTGCATTATTTATTTCAGTAAATATAGATATCATTCTTTTTAATGGCTTTATACTATTCAATTATGGGAAGATGCCACAATTTATTTATCCAGTTCATTGTATTATTTCCAGTTTTTTATAATTGCATATAATGTTTTGTGTATTCCTTGATTCAACAAAAACAATTTTGTGTCCTCCATTTCCAGTAGCTGTATTAGGCGCTGGTAAAAAGGACACATAAGCATGGACTTTGCCCTCATTCAGCTTACATTTTAGCAAGGAAGAAAATAATAAGTAAATAAAGTAATTACTAATTCTAAAAAGATGCATAACTATATAATTCAGTTAGTGCTAACTTCCATGAAGGAAATAGAGGGATGAGACAAAAAGCAACTGATGACATCACTTTAGATAGGGTGGTCAGGGAAGACTTCTCCTGTTAGGGGACATTTGAACATAGACCTAGAGGGTGAGAATGAGGCAGCTATCTGAAGAGCAAGACCAGTCTGAGCAAAGGGAAAAGCAAATACAGAGACCCAGCAGGGAGAAAGGGCTTGGGGTACTTGAGGAACAGAAGGGAGGCCAGTGTGACTGGAGCACAGAAGGCAAGGATGAAAGTGGAGAGATATGAGGTGGGTCATATACGGCAGGAAGTGGAAAAGGCATGGCCTTATAGGCCATTATAGGGAAGAGTCTAGATTTTGTTCTGAAAGCATTGGGAAGCCATGTAAGGTTTTAAGAAGAGTGGTGTGATCCAGTTTATGATTTAAAAAATTATTCTGGTGAGAAAATGAACTATTAAAAGGGAAAAATTGAATTAGAAAAAACAGCTAAGGGCCTATTTAAATTGCCTAATTGGGATTTAATGGTAGAATGATTCCAATAAGGGCAGTGGAAATAAACAGAAGTAAATGGATTAAAGTACAACCGTCATCTTGGAGAAGGATTGAGTGGACAGGCAAGAAAAAGAAAGTGTAATGGGTGACTCCTAGGTCTGGGTCCCAAACAACTAGGAGGCTGATGGTGCCACTTACCAAGATGGAAAGATTGGGCAATGATGAATTTTGGTCAAGCTGAGGATGAAGAGTGCCATTTTTAATGTATTAAATCAGCTATGCCTGTTAGATAGCCAAGTAGTAATGGCAAGTTAGACATATAAACTTAGAGCTTAGGGGAGAGATATGAACTAGAGAAATAAAAAATTGGGAGCCATTGCATCTAGATGGTACTTCAAGCCATTAGACTGCGGGGGATCATGTGGGAAAAGAACTTAGAAGGGATGAAGGCACAGGGCAGATGTGCCTTCATTTGCCCTGGGGCCCTCTTGCATTCAGAGGTGTGGAAGAGGAGACAGAACCGTGAATAAGACCAAGAAGAAATAGCTGGCAAGGTAGGAACACGCTACAAGAGTAGAATGCCATGAAAGCTGGGCAATGACAGTACGCCAGTAGAAGAAAATGACCAATGGAATAATCAACACATTTCTATGCCCCTGTGCAAGTCTTTCAGTAGGGTAATTTCCTAAACATGAACTTCTTAAATGATGGCTATAAATATGTTAAAATTTTAATAAATACCACCAAGCTTTACTTGCCTACCAAGATCTTGAAAACATTCTCCTATGTTTTCTTCTAGGAACTTTATAGTTTTGCCTTTCACATTAAGATTTAAAATCCATCTGGCACTTATTTTGTGAATATGTGAGACAGGGGCAAGATAAACTTTTTTCCCTATATGGATCGTCAATTGACCTAGCATCACTTATTGAAAAGACAATCCTTTTCCCTCTGCACTGTAGTGTCACTTTTGTCATGAATCAGGTGTTCATAAATGTAGTTCTGTTTCTGGAAGCTCCATTCTGTCCTACAGACTGTTTATTCTTGCTGCAATACCACACTGTCTTAATTATGGTAACTTTACAATAAATCGTGGTATCTGGGAGTGGAAAGCTTCCAGCTTAGATCTTCTTTTTTGAGACTGTCTTGGTTATTCTTGGCTCTTTGCTTTTCATACACATTTTGGAGTGAGATTGTCAATTTACACACACACGCATACACACACACCTGCTGGAATTTTTATTGTGATCGCATGGTGATCAATTTTGGGGAAAACTGACATCAAGTCTTCCAATTCATGAGTGTAGTGTAATGAATATGGAAATACTTTTTTACTCAATAAAGATTTCAGCCACGGGTAGCTTTTGTGAGAACATGGTCCATGCTGACTCTCTGATTTGTTTTGTTTTGTTTTGTTTTAAATGGAAGGGAATATTTCCCAAGGCTTAACTGATCACCAGAAAGTTGTACTTGTGAAAATATCAATCAAGGTAACATATAGGATTGGCCTTTAATAAACCAGTGAAAACTTGGAGAGCCTTCACCAAAATACAGATCAGAAGAAATAGTCTCTAGGTCTTCTTGGCTAGCTGGCTGGAAGTTGCATGTGGACATTTTCAGAAAAGAAGAGCTTTCATTTTTTAATCTGTACCTTTTTCCTGCCCTCTGACTTAACACATAGCTGTGCTGACAATGGGTGTCCCCAGTGTTATGCTCCATACATTTGGCATACCACAGAAAACTTGGTATTTTCCCAGCTGATATTGTTTATTAATTAACAGTAATGTTTCTTATGAATCATTTCACTCTTAAAAATGCTTCACTAATAGCATCTATAAAAATTTTTTTACATACAGTTTTAGTGTTCTTTAAATGTTCTGAAAACGTGGTTTCTGTGTATATTCAGTACTCAGTGCATGATTTTACCATCAAATGTCATATCTAAATATGCATTCCCATTCACACACAAGACAAGGCTGAAGAGATTTATTATAATATCAGTTTATATATTTTTACTATTGGATGTGGTTGTACATCTACCTTAAAATTCACCTATGGTAACAATTATTGACAGAAATGTTTTCATGACTCAATACTTAAAGTAATTGTGCATAAACCCAGCCATTTATGGTTGAATGCCATCAGTCTTTATATTGATATATCTGATTTCAGATATCAGTTCTTAGAGTGCCTATTTAGATCATTTTACTTTAGATATTTTCCTTTAAATTCTGAAAAAGACTGAACAATTTGAATTTCTCAACCTTTACCCAGTTTTTCTTCCTCCAGATTCTCTAGATATGCTCTATATTTCTGCTTCTTGGCTAAATCTCAAGATTTCTAACAAGCTAACAACAGAAATCCCGGAATTTGTGTACAAAACTTCATGCTTCCAAGATTTCCTAGGTGGATATAAATCTTTTCTCCATGGGGTTCAGAAAACTCAATACAAATTTAATTATCCTTCACAACATGGCCAAAAGGGTAAAAAATGAGATGAAGTTCAGACAACGACAACAAAAAAAACTAAACCCAAAAAACAATAACAACTAAACATAACTCTCCATATCAGTATGTTCCCCAAGGTTAAAAACAAAAGCTTTTAAGTGATATTGTAATTAATCATTCATATTATTGTGTAGCTTAAGAAACATTTGTCATTCATATATATTACAAAGCTAAATACTAACAAAAACATATAAGATCGTATTTAGGAAGACATCTGGCATTCAAAGCAACATATGTCCTGCTTTTCAAAGGGCATCCTAAATATATCCACCTAGTCAAATACATTTAAACATATCTAATTTTTTAAAAGAAATATATAATTTATTCATTCTCACAAATTCAATTTTGGAGGCAGATAGATTTGATGAAATTAACTTAAGATTTTCTGCTAATGTTCATAGGTGGTTCTAAGTCATGTCCTGCATGTCTAAGTGTGTCCAAAGCCATTGCTGACATTTGGCAAATTGCCTTGTGAATTTTCACCTGTGCGTTTTTGATTATTTTCCATTTTACAATGTAAACTGAGATGCTGTGTGCAGCTGTTTGATCCAAGATCATCAGGTGGCCATGTGCGGTTTCCACGGGAACCAGAACTTTATCCAGCATATCATAGGCCACCATTTTTTCTCTATTATAAAGAAGCTATTTTTCTAATAGGCGTGTACTGCACACTGCAAATGTTATCCTTGAAACCGCCTGTTCTCTGAGAAAGGAAAATGTTTTCACTCTTCTGAAAATTAAAAAATATTATGATTATTGTTCATAAGCCCAGAAGCAGAAAGGAAATGTTGTCATCATTTATTATTGATGAAACTTAGTGCTTGAAATATAACTTAGAATTATTCTCCTATCTAATGGGCTAAAAGCCACAAGCAGTAAAAGTAGTAAAGGCAAAAAACTGAGTGAGAAGCAATTTAATTTGGAAAATTTATGAATAGGAAACATAATTTTTCCTCAATAACCTTCCCCAATGCCCCACTCTTACACTTTTATTTTGTAATTTTTAGGAACTTAATTAACATGTTTTAAACAAAGATTCAGAAAACATAAGGTCATTAAGACAGAACTTGTAGGAGAAAAGGCTTTCAACTTTGGTATCATTGAGCCGTGAATGGAGAGTTGAAAGCACCCTGAGTCTTCAGGTTCATATCCCTTTTTCTGAAAACGAAGAAACTGAGAAGTATTAAGTGGCCAGCTCTAAGCCATGCTCTTATTTGATGGTGTCACTGGGACAATACAGATCTGCTTTCGACATCCTGTACATGTGATCTCGGTGATGCCAGGATGTTCCTGAGTCACTGGAACTCTGCTCCCCATTATGCAACCCAGTACAATTGTCCCTCCGTTATTCAGAAATAATGTCTGTTATTTGTGTAAATAATGTCTTCCATTATTCAGGATAATGAGGTCTGCTATCTCATGTATTCTTGTGTTCCAAATGTTTATTTGTAAGTAGCTTGTTGCTTTCTGTGGGAAAATGCATTCCCTTACTTTGTCCTATCTCAAAGTCATTAAACATGCCTACTCAAGAATGCCTTTGTCTCCTTTTCACCAAACCATGCCCCCGTCTTATTTAATACTCTGTGTAAGACTTGTTGATAACATAAAGGCTCACAAGGTTAATTCTTCCTCACTCCTCACTTCAATGCTTCCTTCCTCTTTCCCTCATTCCTTTTCTGCCTCCCTAAACAGCATGTGTCCTTCTCTTAATGCAATTGAAAACTGTTCTTTCATATGTTTATCAACTAGGTTTTTTTTTTTTTTTTTTTCACTGCAATTAATTAAATGTCAGGGAGGTAAGGGTTGAAAAATTATCCTTCAGGTACAATGTTCACTATTTGGGTAATGGATACACTAGAATCCCACCAGCATATGCAATATGCCCATGTAACAAACATGCACACGTACCTGAGTCTAAAATAAAATAACATTTAAAGAAATTAAATGCCAAACTAACAGTGGCTTAAAACATAAGGACATCTACTGTTTACATAAACAGCAGTCTGAAGTTAAGACTGTGCCTGGAAGACAGCAGATCAAATTAGACTCAAAGCTGTTTTATGGTTTCTGTGGTGGCAGAAACCAATCCGATTACTGTCAGTCTGGGCTGGCATGGTAATTGAAAACACCTAGCTGAAGTGGAAGGTGTGTGGGCAGAAGCAACCAGCAGGCAGATCACGTCAGAATTGAGAATAACACATTCCAACCTGTTAAGATAAGCTATTGTGAAGGACTCTGCAACAACTGGGTCCCACAGAAATAATAGGCAACAAATTTGTTATCTGTGAAAATCAGGAGTATTGGTAAAGGGGGCTGGGACTTTAATGAGTAACTTATATTCATTCATCACACATTAAATTACTACCTGTTATCACCCAGCCATTCTAGCCTCAGGAGCTCAGGAAATTGATGATTAAAGATTATCCTTGTCCTCAAGCTCATACTCTGTTGAGAAGGCAGACATACAAATAATTACAATTTTGTGTGATGATTGTTCTAACAGTTATATATAAAATTGTATGAAAACTATAGCAGACAGCATTAATTCTGCCTGAGAGTGTCAGGGAAGGCACCACTGAGGGGGTGACTTTTAAGCAGGGAAAGAGAAGGAGTGCCAAAGACCAGAACATACCAGAAACATGAATTCAGTGGCACGAAATAATGCAGCATTTTTTGGTGAAAACAAGAAAGTTTATGTTGCTGGAATGTACTGAGCACATGGGCAAGACTGGAGATGGGAAGTTGAATTTTAATAAGATGGTTTAGTTAGCCTGTGTTTGAGGATTTTCAGGGTCAGAATAGAAAGTGATCAAGGACTGAACAGACTCTGTGATGCAGGTGAGCATAATTAAACACACCAACAGTGGGTATAGATATGGGGAAAAATGACACCAAATGAGAAACTCACAACTGCAGGTTTTAAAAAGTTCAAAGAGTAGGTCTGGGAGAGTCAAGCGGGGAAAAAGTGGTTATACAGTTTGTTCGAAGGATGGAATTCTAAAGTTTAAGATTTCACATGTGGAACAGTCCCAAGGAACAAGAGCTAGTATAGGGCCTTGAAGACAAAAGTAACTGGACTATGAGGCAAAGAGGAGCTGTCTCTATGGACTTTGATGTTACTCTCTTAAGCTGTATTCCACTTGATGTAGATCCTGAAACAAGGATTTGAATACAAGTTTATGTGGCAGATAAATTCCACACTTTTGGCTCATTTGCTTTTATACTAGTGTGTCATTAAGTCACGAAGTCCTCGGCTCACCGTTGCTGTACAGTCAGCTGACATTAATTGATGTTAACTCAATAGAGTGGCCCTTCTCAGAGCTATCAAGAACAAGACGGCTTTAGGAACACCAGCTTCCCTGTTAAGGCTCATCCTCCTGGCCTTAACTCTGCTTGATCCCTCTCCCTTCAGACCCAGGGAGAAGGTACCTCTCGTTGAGGAACATCAAGAGGGAGCCCCTCATTTAACCACTTCTCTTGTGTCTCCCAAATTCTTTCTGAATTAAGAAAAGATTCCACAGCTTGCTCTTGGTTGCTTCTGTGTTTGAAGAGCTGATCTCTGCTTTGGGGAAAGAGCCTTATAAAACTGCATGTCTCTCTATTTTAGTGTCTGTTATTCTTTGTTTTCTTGTCATTTTCAGTTTTAAGCCACCAATTCAAGATGATAGCTTTTAATATTCTACTAGTGTATAATGACAGTCCTCAAGTTACAAAGATGTCATGTTCTTCAATGTACTATCTATAAATTGGGATTTCATATATAAATCCCAACATAATTGTTTTTGAAATACTGTGTTTTTAATCTACCAAAATACTACCAGATATATCCATCCAAAATTCCCAAAACTAAGCATCAAATCATTTCTTCATATCTTAACACCACATTATGTGTATGTGTGTGTGCTTATTATGTAAATAGTTTCTTATTTAATGAAAATGTAAAGTACCCCACATACTTTGGCTCCAACTGCATTGATAGATGTCAATGGATTTACATTTATCACTTATTTTCAAACTCTTTCATCAACAGCAAAACCACGTGTGTGTGTGTGTGTGTGTGTGTGTGTGTGTCACAGGAAGGCTTTATTAAATTTTCATTTCTGTTAAGGCCATAAAAATAACAAACACACATTTACAATACACAGCTTAATAAGCTAAAGAAAATAGGAGAAACTATTATTCCCCATTCTCACTACAAATAGCTGATGAAAATTTCTGCATCTAAGTGACTCCTGTTATTTCTCAAAGTGATAACTATATATAACTACTGTACAAATGTTTATAGTTTGAATATGAATAGTGATACATAACTCCACATATCTGTAGTTCAGGAGTTACATTCAAGTGATTAACATGTATATAATCTCTTGTTCTACATCAAGCTATTTGACTGTATAAGAATGACATATATTCTACTTTTTGTATTTACTATTATTTACAGAAACTGAGTCACGGATACAGTTGCTTCCTGTGGGCTGCTTGGCAACCTAAGTATTAATGATGTTTAGGGAGTGAAATAAAGGAGTGAATGCTTAAGCTGGAAAACTGAAATTCTGATCTAGTCAAAAGCTCACTAGTTTCAAAATACAAATCAAATTCTTTTTTTTTTTTTCTTTTTCTGACATGGAGCCTCATTCTGTTGCCCAGGCTAGAGTGCAATGGCATGATCTCGGCTCACTGCAACCTCAGCCTCCCGGGTTCAAGTGATTCTCCTGCCTCAGCCTCCCAAGTAGCTGAAGTTACAGGCCCATGCCACCATGCCTGGCTAATGTTTGTATTTTTAGTAGAAATGGGGTTTTACCACGTTGACCGGGCTGCTCTCAAACTGCTGGCCTTAAATGAGCTGCCCGCCTCAGCCTCCCAAAGGGCTGGGATGACAGGCGTGAGCCACCGCACCTGGTCATAAATCAAATTCTTAAAGTTTTACGACAAGCATTCTTAAATACCAAAGAGCATATTTCTTTACTATCAATGCTGTCCCCTAGAGCTTACAGTCCCTGTTTGTGGTCCTGCTTCAGAAACAAAGCTATGCCTTTAATTCATCTACCAGTCATAATTAATAATATGTGGCACACTCTTGGTTTAATCTTCAAGCTAAATGAAAATTCTTTAAATTAGCTGATGAGAATATACAGAATTACAAGCCCCGTAACGGTGGACATCCAGATTGCATGTTTAGAGGATACAGAGCCCAGCTTTGTTCTGAAGCCATACTCAGCTAGCTTGGTGCTCACAGCTCTACTATACTAAGCTGCAGAAGTCTTTCAGGAGCCTGAGAGCTCCTGGAGGATCACTGCTTATCTGAACTGTCCTTTAGAAAAAAGTATTCTCTTTCTACTTCCTAGGTTCATCTTTGACCTTCTTAAGACTGAGAATTACTTTTCCTTATGCATTAATTAATGTTAATTATTAATAACCAAATTGTAACCACATAGCAGATGTATCTAAGATGCTAGCATAGGAGGTTAGACATTCAGTCACCTGCAGGGAAGTGCCCTATTTCCCCTATTTTGAGAAGCTAAATCTTATAAGTGGAGAACAAAGAATTACAGTAAATGTAAGGAGGATCTTGGACAAGGCAACCTTATTTCCATTCTTGAATTCACTGAAGGTCACGCTTGGATTAATTCAGAATTCTCAACTTCAATACTATTGGCATTTTGGGCAATATAATTCTTTGCTGTGGGAATTGTTCTGTGCATTGTAAGATGCTTAGCAGCATCCCTGGCCTCTGCCTTGATGCCAGTAGCTTCTCCAAGTTGTGACAATCAAAAATGTCTCCAGATATTGCCAAATGTCTTCTGGGGAGTAAAATCACCCTTAGTTGAGAGTCATGGATTAACTGTAAGGTAGAAGGGAGCTACTTTGTTCACAAAAGTAAAAAAACTCACACAGAACTCCTGCTGAAAATAAACTCATGCAGTAGAAAACAGACTGGCTTTTTTTATTAGTTGCCCTAAACGTCCTCAAGCCACATTCTAGATTGTTATTTGAATGTTGACAGTGAAGTCTATTTTTCCAGTTGTTTGTTTTCTTAAATAAAGTCACTGAAATGTTATATGATATGGTGCCCCACAATTGTCAAGTATGGGAATACTGTGAGCTCTGGTCTATTAGTTAATAATCTATATAATATTTTCCAAACTAATTTTTGTGTAGGACCCATTCAATGTGTTTAAAAAATTCTAAATAAATGTCTTGGTTTAAAACTCCAACGTTTTCAAAATAAGAATGATTCTTGCAATTAAAGATGGAAATCCATCAACCATAGACCTGATATAATTAAGTAATTCATTTTAGAAAATTACCAGGAGATGGGCACTGGGTTTCTCATTTCACTGAACAGTCCCTGCAAACTCAAATGCCACAATATCTATTGTCTCAGCCTGCAACTGTGTTTGCCAGTTAAGGTCACTAAGGAATTCTGCTGTGGACATTTAAGAAAGTATAATTCTGCTATGGGCATTTAAAACAGTATTTTTTTCACAGTCATTTTCTACCCATCTTCCCCCAACCCCCCAATATTCAAACATATGCTCAGTACTTTCAGGAAGGAAGGAAAGCTACCCAGGAGGTTGAAAATGAGCGTGATTCAAATGTTTTGGCAGCTGGAGTTCTAGCCAGCAACCAATTTTCACAAACTCTTGTACGTTATTCAAATTATCATAATATTATTCAAATAATCATAACACAGCATTGGGTCTTTGACCTATTAATTATCCTTTCATCCATTCCCTCCCTGCTGCCGAGTTAATTAGTCAGATGGCAGGGCCTCTGCTTTACGTACATTATCTCAACCATAGAAAGCCACAAAGTTGTATCAAGAACTGCAGTGTTAGAGTCATCCTTTTCCGTTCTAATAATCATGTATGCAAATTATTTTAAAATCTTTTCCTTCTTGCTAATAGCCTTACTATTTAGAGGAATACAGGCTTCCCTTCATCCCTTTTCCACTGTGTGTGTGAGAAGAAATGAGTGACAGCCAGCCACCCACCACCCCAGATTGCATCCTTGTCCTAGTTTTTTCTCTCCTTGAGACAGAGAAAACTACTTCTTAGACATGTGGAATTCTCTTTATCCTGCCCTCTGTGCCCCAAAGCCATGATTGAGTATTCTTGATTGGCACTGGCAGTGGGATATGGTGCTCTCCTCTGCTCCACCAACACCACTGGGCTCATCATTCAGAAATCTAATCCTCAGCAGTTCACAGAATGGCTTCCTGAAATTCTTTTCTTATGTACCCATAGAGCTCACCCTATGACATCAGTCTCCATAAGCAAACAACGAGCCACACATCTCATGTCAGAAATGCCACAAGGGTGCTGATGTTTTATATACTTCTCAACAAACTGAATGGGTTTTCTGCCAAACTTTTGAATTTTTTTTTTTTTTTTTTTCCAGAGTACAAGAGTCCCTTTCAGACTGACAAGGAAGAAAATTTTTGTGAATACAAGATCGAAGTTAGCACAGCTTTATTCTCCATGCTATCATTGAAAGTTAAAAGTCAGGAAAACAGAAACTCCTCTAGCTATTTCAGATAGTGAAAATGTAATATAATGAACTGGTTGCACAGTGATGGAAGAGCTAAGAAACCAATTGGGAAGTGGAGACAACCCAGAGATTAGCAACAGCAGGAAGCCACAAGTACCCACAGGGAAGATACAGTAAGTCCTAGAACCAAGAAGCCAGTCCTTCTAGCTGAAGCTAGAATCATGGAGGTGGCTTCTCAGGGGAGCTGGGACCAAAGAGAAATGCAATCACTGCAGGAAACTACCCCATGAAGCCAAACTAGAAAGGCAGAAATACCTTGGCTGCTTCCTTCTTCCTCCAGTCTAATCTCTCAGTAGGCCCCCACAGATGGAATTTAGCTAGAAACCAGGTGGAAAAAAATCTGGAAAATCTTATTTGAAGAAGGATGGGAGATGAGTCTGGAAGCTGTATCCATCTTCCTTTGCAGTGATAGTTGAGTGAATACAGAGCTAATCAACAACACTTAAATGACAAATCCATAAACAGGTGCACATAGAATGTGTCCAGTCACCTAGAATTCATGACCACTCACAAGAAGTTTACTGTAGTCTAAATAACTAAAGAGTAAGTTAGGCAAGTTAAAGTGATAAACAAAACCACCTAAGAAGCCAACTATTTCAAGGATTCTGGTATCTCTGGGATGCTGTGGTTGGCAGAATAATGATGTGGTTGGCAGAATAATGACCCTCCCAAAATGTACATGTACATGTACAAGTCCTAATCCTCGCATAATCCTGTGCATATGTTACTTTAAATGGCAAAAAAAGAAAGATCTTTCAGATGTGATCAAGGTTAAGGACTTTGAGAGTTTACCCTAGATTATCTGGGTAGGCTCAATCAAAACACATGAGTCCTTTAAACTGGAGAACATTTCTTGGGTGCAATGAGATGAAGGATGAGGATGAAAGGAGGTGTCAGAGATGTGAAAGATACACCCCCTGCTATTGCTAGTTTTGAAAATGGAGGAAGGGAGTCAGAGAGCAAGAAACATGGGGAGCCTCTAGAAAGGGAAACTAGAAATAGCAAGAAAACAGACCCTACCTATTCAAGCTTCTTCCATTGATCACTTTTTTTCACTAGTTTCTCCATCACTTCCATCAGCAACACATAACCTTGCTGTTAGATCTTCCATCTTATAAAAAATGAACTCCAAAACCTTCTTGTGACCTCCAACGCCCTATAGTTACTACTCCATTGTTTTGCTCCTCTGTACAACAAGTCCTTTAAAAGTATTATTCTATACTTGTTCTGTTTAATTCCATATTTCCTAGTCTTACTTAAGCCCACTCCACTTAGGCTAACTGCCCCCTTTTAATGGTCAATTCTCAATCCTCCTCTTACTCAATTCTCATTCTTCATCTGACCTGACTTAGCAGCAGTGTTAGACATGGTTGATCTCTGTCTCCTCCTTAGTGCCCTTTTTTCCCCTGACAGCTGGAACATCAAGTTCTTTGTTCTTTCCTTCTTCTGCAGTCTTCTTTGTTGCTTGTCCTTCTTCTCCCTGACCTCTAATGTTGCCATGCCCCAGGTCTTAGACTTGGGTTATCTTCTCTTTGCTATCTATACTCATCCCCTTGATGATCTCATTCCTTCTCATGGATTTAAATACCACCTACACACTGATGATTTCCAAATTTTATCCCCAGATCAGGATTCTCTGTAGAACTACAGACCCAGATATCCAACTGCCTAGTCGCCATTTCTACTACAATGTCTAATAAACATCTCAACATGGCCAGACTGAACTCCAGGTCCTCTCTCCAAATGTACTCTACCTTGGCCTTCTCTGTCTCATTTTGTGGTAACCCCATCCTCCCATTAGCTCAGGTTAGGAATCTTGGAATCATCCTTGACTCCTTTTCTTTTTACTCACACCTTCAAAACATACACAGGTATCAAAAACAATGAACATACCTGGCAACTACCTACCAATGTTTCATTGAAAGGAACCAGTAATTCTTGGAGACATGGTTGATTCTTGTGCCAGGGCTGGCAAAGTACAAAATAAACCTGGACCATCTTAGCGTGCCACAAATGAGAAAGTGCTCGAATTAGGACAGGGACACGTCAAAAGGACACAGGCACCAGTTTAAAGGACTCCCATTGACTAAATCTGAGATAATTTGATCATCTAAACAAATAATGATATTAATAGGCTAAGATTCATTGAATAAAGAATACATGTTTTTAATTGATTAATAGAGGGAGAAGGAAAAATGTTCTGTTTCAGTAGAAAGCCAATTAGTAAATTTAGAAGAAATGATGGAATTAGGAAAGTCATCATTCAGCATTGTTATAATTATCAGTTCATGGAAGAATCATCAATGCATGCCAAAACCAGTGGTGAAAGTTTCATGAGTGGCAGGATATTTATTGCCTAGTTTCAAAGTATCTCTCCATAAGTTATTTTTTAGTTAAAAAGAAAAATTAGTGACTTTACATTGGATAAACCTGACAGACACCACCTTAACTAAGTAACCTTAATAGAAGTGGGATAAATCAATGGCACATAACTGTGCTTCCCATTGTATGATGCACTGTGAAAGACATAGCATCGCTTCTGTGCCAAGAATGTACTCCTGCCAAAAATGCAGAACCTACACCTAATCATGAGAAAACATCAGACAAACTCAAATTAAGGGACATTCTAAAGACAAACAAACAGAAAAGTGGCCAGCATACTTAAAAAATGTCAACGTTACTAGGGACAAAAAGACTGGAACTATTCCAGATTAAAGGAAACTAAAGAGAAATAGCAACACAAATATGATCCAAGATTTTCTTTTGCTTTAATGGATATAATTCGGACACATCATGAGATCTGAATAAGGTCTGTAGGTTAAATAATATTATTGTATCAATGGTGATTTCCTGATTTGGATAACTGTTCTGGGGTTATGTGAGAGAACATGTGTGTGTGCGCGTGCATGTGTGTGTCTGCACGTGCACGCATATGGAGAGAGCGAGAGAGAGTGCACAGATGTACCTGGGAACTTGTATTATTCTTGAAAGTTTCCTATGATGTTAAAATTATGTCGAAATAAAAACAATTAATTTTTTTTAGAAAAAATATATAAATCCAGATTCCTTCTTCTCACCACCCCTGCTGCTGCCACCCTCATCGCAGCCACCATCATCTTTCATCCTACTCACCAAAGTAACCTCCTCACTGGTCTCACTGTTTCTGCCCTTGTCTCTTATAGTCTGTTTTGAACACATTAGCCAAGGCGGTTCTTATAGAACATATATCAGACCATGAAGACCCTCTACTCTGCACTCTTTAGTTGCTTCTTGTCACTCAGAGCCAAGCACAGAGCCCCTACCAATGCTTGAAAGACCCCCTGACCCCAAACATGACTTTCCCTCTGCTGATCTCTTCTGTCTTCCATCTCATCTCACTTTCTCCTCTCCAGTCATATTGGCCTTCTTCCTCTAATCTTTAGGGCCTTTGCACTGGCAGTTTCAAGTGTCTTCATCAAGATGATCAAGTTCTTCATCAAGATAACCAAAAGGTTTCCTTCACTTAAGTATTTCTCAGTGGTGCGTACTCTACCATCCTACTTTAAATGACAACACTTCCATCTCCCTTACTTTGCTCTATTTTCTATTTTCATCGTCTTGTTTTTTAACCTCCTATCATACCATATGATCTGCCTATTTATTCTGTCTACTGTAGAATTTCTATGTCCAACTGTTAGAAGGTAAGTTCCATGAGCAGAGAGATCTCTGTCAATTTTATCTACAAATATATCCCAATACAATGTTTGTACAAAGTAAATGCTTAAATATTTCTTAAAATTAAGAAATAAGTCTAGAATAAATTAATGACTGTGTGCTTCTTGCAGTCTTGCTCTTTTTGCTAAACATTAGGTGGTACCTGAGATTTATCATGTTGTGATAGTTAGAATTTACTCATTTTTCACTATTATACAGTAGTCTATTGTATGAATTTCCCACAGTTTACTAAAAATTTTGATGGATATTGGGTTTTATGCAAGTTTTTTCTTTGTTTAGATTATTACTAACTGTAGATACAGGTATAATTGGATATATTCCCAGTATACATATATAAGATTTTCTCTGTGGCACAGATACAGAAGTAGAATTCCTAGGTAATGGAATATGTGCATCTTCAAATTTACAAGATAATGTCAAACTGTTTTCCAAAGGCATTGTCCAGAATGACATTTTAAAATTACATATTAGATCATGTCACTTTTCTGTTCTAAATACTCTGATGGTTTCCTGTCATGTAGAGAATAAAACCCCAGCTTCTTATTGAGGCCTCTGGTGTCTTACTTGATTTGATCCCTTCCTATTTCTCTGACCTTGTCAATCACCTTTTGTCTTCCTTATTCTGGGCCAGCCGCCTGCATTCTTTCCCTTTCAAAGAGGAAACTTACAATATCTTGCCTTTGCCTGCAACACTCTTCCTCCAGATGTTCACTTGGGTTGAGTCCTCATCCATTCAAATCTTAATTAAGAAATTACTACTTAAATGAGACTTATTTAAAGTACCTATTGGAAGACAGAATAATGGACTCCTAAAGATGTTCATGCCCTAATCACATGGAAACTAAGTTATTTTATGTGGCAAAAAGGAATTAAGGTTGTAGACGAAATTTAAGTTGCTAATTAACTACCTTAAAATAAAGAAATTGTCTTGAATTATCTGGGAGGACCCAATGTAATCACATAGCTTTTAAAATAGGAAAGCCTTTCCTAGCTGTGGTCAGAAGGAGAGGTGACAATGAATGATGGGTCAGAAACGTGAGGATGCTGCTTCACATCAGTAGAAGAAGGGGCTAGCAAGTCAAGGAATGCGAGAAGCTTCTAGAATCTGGAAAAGCAAGGAAAGGGATTCTCCCCTAGAGCCTGCTGGTATCTGATGCTAATCCAGTGAGACCAGGGTAAAACTTCTAACCTGCAGACCAGTAAGACAACAGTTCAAGTTATTTTAAATCACTAAATTTGTGGTAATTTGCTAAAGCAGCAATAGAAAAGTAGTACATACCTAAAATGACAACCCCAATTCTCTATACCCTGCCTGTGCTTTATTTTCCTTCATAACTCTGAACACTACTTGCCATTTTACCATATATTTGCTATTACTTAGTATTAATGTCTGTCTCCAGTAAGTTACAAAAGGCAGAGAGCTTGTCTGCCTTATTCTCTGTTGCATCCATGGTACCTAGTGCAGTACAGGAACAGAATGGACACGTGTCAATAAATGTCGGTTGAAAAACTATTGAATTCATGAGTTTACCTTAATAGGAGTATTCATTTCTGAAGCCACTTCTGTACTATCAACCTGAAACAGCAGATTTAGAATTGCCATAACACCATCAATGTACTCTTCAGATTTTACCCTTAAAATTCTGTAATGGTGAAGTTCATTTTCCTGCAGGGAAACTTACGAGACAGTAATAAGTTGATGCATCCAGGGCTGATTAGATTTAGGACAACCCCCACTGATGAGCAGGAGGAACTCCTAAGCCCACTTTAATAAATGAATAACATTTCACCAATTTCATCTCCTGTTTAGAGAACCTCCTCCAGCCATAAATCAGCTCTATGACCTAAGAACAGGGCAGGGGATTGTCAAAGTCCCTTTACTGAGTAATTCCAGAAATGCCTTAGAGCTCAACAAAGGAGGAATCTGACATTAGAAAGCTGGAATTTACAACCTAAGAGAAAGCCCCAGTAGAGAAAAAACAAAACATCAGGCTGAACATCCTACGAGACCTTTTCAGTTTTGCTTACAAAGTCTTCATATCTCTGTAAAAGATGTTTTTCAATGAAGCAAATTAATCCACTAAAATTCAGCCTCAATTGTAACTATGACTGCAAATCTTTACCTTTGTCATGATTCTTTCTAATGTTCAGAAGGTGATCTTATAAACAAACTGCTGTAGGTCTGTTGGGCTGAAAAAGCAATGAAATGGCATTCTCCTGAGGACTTGACGGAAACCTTTGGATGCCAATGGTAAAGAGCTCAGGTCACTTTCTGTGACCTGTAAAGCTGCTCGAACTGCCTGGGTAAACACCAAGAAAGTTGAACACACCTTTCAGCACGGCAGTGTTTCAGAGCAAGACTTTACTCAAGAGGTTATCTTTGATTCCTAACAAGGATGTATTTTTCCAAGATAAAAAACCACAATGACTTCCTTTCATCTGCAAGCACATCATGTAGATTTATTACTTTTGTTAAATGAAGGAATAAAAGATTTTAATCTACTGGTTTATCTTTTTCTTTAGCGCAACATACATGTTATAGTTCTACCTAATCAAAAGCAAGATTCTGCCAATTATTGCTACAAATCTTACAACCTGTTCTTACCCAGTCTAGAGTTGCTCATCCAAATTGCACCAAAACTAGGATTTATACTTAATTGCTAGTTTGCTAAATTTTGATTTGCACCTACATATAGGACACTATGTGTATCTGTTGGATAAACTCAGATGTGAGACAGGCTTGGGGAGACTTTAAGACAACCAACAAAAATTACATGAGGTTAAATCATAGTTAAATAAGCTGAAATATTGGGTCCTAGGCCACTGAGCAATTAAGCAAAACATTATTGAGCCAAGAGTTATTCATTCTCATACTGAAAAGTTTTTTTTACAAAAATATTTCTTCTACAAAACAATCTTATTCTTATTAAACCTGGCTTTTCACATGTCTGCTCATGATCTTATAACTTGGAGAATAACATCTTATATTTGTAAATAGGTAGAAGCTGTGTGTTTTAACTTTCATCAATGACCTGGCTAAAGAAATAGGAAACTCATTGATTTAGCTGACGTAGTCACCTGGAGAGAAAGTAAACTCCGTAACAGATGGGACTGGAATTCTAAATGACCTTGCTGAGTCAGAGAAGCAGACAGATCATTAGAAAGACACTAAGAATGATAAGCACAATAATTACTTTACAACAAGAATAGAGAAAAAAAAGCAGAAAAAAAAGGATAAACATAGTAAGAAAAGGTGGGCTGTAAAGGACCTGAAAGTTGTTGAGCTGAAGCTAATTAAATAGCATAGAACAATTAATAGAGTAAATAAATAATTAAAGTAAGCATAATATGAACTACAGATTTATGTCGACATGTAGAAGAGTTAAAGTGACATAAAAATCTCTAAGTTCAGAGAATGAAAATTAGCAGGATGAAAGTCTTCCTATAGGTAGATTGTTTTGGAAAAGGGAATATTAATTTATTCAGTGCCCAGTATGTGTTAAGCAACGGAAATACAAAAATGTATTCCCATTTGCTCTTTAAGGAGCCTAGAATCTAATAAAAGAAATATAAGCAAACTAATGCAACATATAGATGTTTTGATAAAAGACTAATATAATTTTAGCAATAACCTTTAAGCATACATTATAATAATAGTAATGAGGCAACTAATGCAAAGAGAGATTAAGAATACTGCCTTAAGTTGGTAAGCAGTAAGGCAGTAGAGGCAGAAATTCAACCCAAGAAATTTGACACCAGACCCATGCTCTTTTTTTTTTTTATCAAATTTTACATTAAAAGGGTAAATACATGTGCAGGTTTGTTACGTGAATATACTGCATGATGCTGAGGTCTGGGCTTCAGTTGAACCAGTCACCCAAATGGTGAACAGCATACCCAATAGTTAGTTTTTCAACGCTTGTCTCTCTCTCTCCTTCTCCCTTTTGGAGTCCCCAGTGTCTGTTGTTTCCTCTTCATGTCCGCATGTACCCAATGTTTAGCTCCCACTTGTAAGTGAGAACATCCAGTATTTGGTTTTCTGTTTCTTCATTAATTCATTTAGGATAATGGCCTCCAGAGGCATCCATGTAGCTGCAAAGGACATGGTTTTATTCTTTTTATGGCTGTGTAGTACTCCATGGTGTAAGCATACCATATTTTCTCTATCCAATCAACCACTGATTGGCACCTAGGTTGATTCCATGTCTTTGCTATTGTGAATTAGTGCTGTGATAAACATGTGCATGCAGGTGTCTTTGAGTAGAACAATGTATTTTCCTTTGGGTATATACCCCCAGTAAAGGGGTTGCTAGGTCAAATGGTAACCTATTTTTAGTTCTTTGAGAAATATCTAGCTAGTTTCCACAGTGGTTAGACTGATTTACAATCCTATCAACACTGTGTGAGCATCCTCTTTTCTCCACAACTTTGCCAACATTTGTTTTTGTTTCTGTTTTTTTACTTTTAGCCCATGCTGGTTATGAGATGGTATCTCATTATGGTTTTGATTTGCATTTCTCTAATGATGAGTGATATGGAACTTTTTTTATGTGTTTGTTGGCTGCTCATATGTCTTCTTTTAAGAAGTGTCCATTCATGTCCTTTGCCCACTTTTTAATGGGGTTGTTTATGCTTGTTGATTTAAGTTCCTTATGGATTCTGGGTATTAGTTCTTTGTTGGATACATTGTTTGCAAACACTGTCTCTCATTCAGTAGACTGTTTACTCTGTTGATAGTTTCTTTTACTGTGCAGGAGCTCTTCAGTGTAATTAGGTCCCAATTGTTAATTTTTGTTTTTGTTGTATTTGCTTTCCAGGACTCATACATTCTTTGCCTAGCCAATGTTCAGAAAAATATTTCCTAGGTTTACTTCTAGGATTTTCATAGTTTGAGATCTTACATTTAAGTCATTAATCCATCTTGAGTTAATTTTTTATATGGTGAGAGGTAGGGGCTGGATTTCATTCTTTTGCTTATGGTTGACCAACTTTCCCAAAACTATTTATTGAATAGGGTGTCCTTTCCACATTGCTTATTTTTGTCAACTGAGTCAAAGATCAGTTGGTTATGGATGTGCAGCTTTATTTCTTTGTTCTGTATTCTGTTCCATTGGTCTCTGTGTCTGTTTTTCTGCTAGTACCATGCTGGGTTGGTTGCTATAGCCTCACAGCATAGCATGAAGTTGAGTAATATGGTCCCTCCAGCTTTGTTCTTTCTGCTTCGGGTTTGTCTGTTCAGGCTATTTTTTGATTTCATATAAATTTTAAAATAGTTTTTTTTTCTAATTCTGTGAAGAATGACATTGATAATTTGATAGGAATAGCATGAATTTACAGTTTGCTTTGGGCAATGTAGCCATTTTAACAGTATTGATTCTTCCAATATATGAGCATAACAGGTTTTTCCATTTGTGTCATCTATCATTTCTTTCAATAATGTTTTGTAGTTCTTCTTGTAGAGATCTTTCACCTCCTTGGTTAGGGGTATTCCTAGATATTTTATTCTTTTTGTGGTCATTGTAAATAGGATTGCATTCTTGATTTGGTTTTCAACTTGAATGGTATTTGTATACAGAAATGCTACTGATTTTTTACCTTGGGTTTTGTATCTAGAAACTCTACTGAAGTAGTATATTAGGTCTACAAGTCCTATGGTGGAATATTTAGGGTTTACTAGGTATACAGCCATATCATCAGCAAAGAGAGATAATTTAATGTCCTCTTCTCCTAATTGGGGGCCTTTTTTTCTTTCTCTTGCCCAATTGCTCTGACTAGAACTACCAGTACTATGCAGAATTAATGATAGTGGACATTCTTGTCTTTTTCCAATTCATAGAGAAAATGCTTCAAAATTTTGCCTGTTCAATATTATATTGGCCATTTGTTTGTCATAAATGGCTCTTTTTGAGGTTTGTTTCCTTGATGCCTGTAGGTTGACAGTTTTATCATGAAGGAATACTGGGTTTTCCCAAATACTTTTTCTTTCTTTCTTTCTTTTTATTATACTTTAAGTTCCAGGGTACACGTGCATAATGTGCAGCTTTGTTACATATGCATACTTGTGCCATGATGGTGTGCTGTACCCATCAACTTGTCAGCACCCATCAACTCGTCATTTACATCAGGTATAACTCCCAATGCAATCCCTCCCCCCTCCCCCCTCCCCGTGATAGGCCCCAGTGTGTGATGTTCCCCTTCCA
>NW_016804545.1:2484989-2505408 GCF_001698545.2 Rhinopithecus bieti | reverse complement strand
TCGTGTCATGGTTTTCATCTCTGTCAGTTCGTTTATGGCCTTCTCTGCATTAATTTTTCTGGTTATCAATTCTTCCACTCTTTTTTCAAGATTTTTAGTTTCTTTGCACTGGGTACGTAATTCCTCCTTTAGCTCTGAGAAGTTTGATGGACTGAAGCCTTCTTCTCTCATCTCGTCAAAGTCATTCTCCATCCAGCTTTGATCCGTTGCTGGCGATGAGCTGCGTTCCTGTCTTCTGTGTCGCTCGCGCTGGGAGCTGGAGACTGGAGCTGTTCCTATTCGGCCATCTTGCTCGAGACCCCCCCCGAAATGCTTTTTCTGTTTCTATTGAGATAATCATATAGGTTTTGTTTTTAATTCTGTTTACGTGGTTAATTACCTTTTTTGAATTGCATATGTTAAACCATCCTTGCATACCAGGAATAAAACCCACTTGATCAAAGTGGATTATCTTTTTGATGTGCTTCTGGATTCAGTTTGCTAGTACTTTGTTGAGAATTTTTTGCATCTATGCTCATCAGGGATATTGGCCTGTAGTTTTCTTTTTTTGTTGTATCTTTGCCAGGTTGTGGTATTAGCATGATACTGGTTTCACAGAAAGAGTAAAAGAGGAATCTCTCCTCAATATTTTGGAATAGTTTCAATAGGATTGGTACCAGCTTTTCTCTGTATGTGTGGCAGAATTTGGCTTTGAATCCATTTGATCCAGGGCTTTTTGTAGTTGGTAGGGTTTTTTTCTTATTATTGATTGAATTTTGTAACTTATTGGTCTGTACAGGGTTTCAATTTCTTTGTAGTTCAATCTGGGGAAGTGGTGTTTTTCCAGGAATGTATTCATTTCCTCTAAATTTTCTAATTTGTACGTGTAGAGATGTTCATAGTCTCTGGGGATATTTTGTTTCTGTGGGATTGGCTGTAATGTCACCTTTGTCATTTCTTATTGTGCTTATTTGTATCTTCTTTTTGTTAACCTCGTTAGCAGTCTATCAATCTTGCTTATCTTGTCAATGAACTGTTCACTTCATTGATTTTCTGTATGATTTTCTTGGTCTCTTTCTTGTTTATTTCTGCTCTGATTTTAATTATCCATGCTCCTAACCTCTGTATACACTGCCCCCACCCCCTGCCTTGTGTAAGGGAATAAAAATTAAAGGTTGTAAAGACAGTGCATTAGTGACTACAAAAGTCTAACATCTAATAGTCAAGTTTAGAAAGCCAATTTCTACTGGCCCCTATACCAAAAAGCTAGTAAAGCTGGGATCCTGAAGTTAACAGGCCAATTCCACAGGCAACATGGAAATCCACACTCAGAGGCCATCATCTTTCAGTATTGGATACATTCTCTTTCTTACTACAATATGAATTTTGGAGGAGAAAGGAACAGGCACTTACCTAAGTGAACCCAGGTAAAATAAGAGTTTATTCTAAGAGTGGAAATAGAAATGAGTGAAGAGAAAAAAAAAAGAAATGAGTTAAAGAATCTCCACCAACCAGGAGAGTACTTTTTGAAAACACATAGAAAAATAAACCCCCATATCACCACTGACCCCACAGAAATACAAACTACCATCAGAGAATATTATAAACACCTCTATGCAAATACTAGAAAATCCAGAAGAAATGTATACATTCCTGGACACATACACCCTGCCAAGACTAAACCTGGAAAAGTTGAATACCTGAATAGACTAATAACAAGTTCTGAAATTGAAGCAGTAATTAATAGCCTACCAACCAAAAAAAGCCCAGGACCAGACAGTTTCACCACCGAATTCTACCAGAGATACAAAGAGGAGCTGGTACCATTCCTTCTGAAACTATTCCAAACATTGAACAGGAAAGACTCCTCCCTAACTCATTTTATGAGGCCAGCATCATCTTGATATCAAAACCTAGCAGAGGCACAACAACAACAAAAAAGAAAACTTCATAAAAATATCCCTAATGAATATTGATGCCAACATCCTCAATAGAATACTGGCAAGCCAAATTCAGCAGTACATCAAAGAGCTTATCCACCACAATCAAGTGGGCTTCATCTCTGGGATGCAAGGCTGGTTCAACATATGCAAATCAATAAATATAATCCAGCACATAAACAGAACCAACGACAAAAACCACATGATTATCTCAATAGATACAGAAAAGGTCTTTGATAAAATTCAACAGCCTTTCATGCTAAAACTCTCAATAAACTAGGTATTGATGGAACGTATCTCAAAATAAAAGAGCTATTTATGACAAACCCATAGCCAGTATCATACTGAATGGGCAAAAACTGGAAGCATTTCCTTGAAAATGGGCACAAGACAAGGATATCCTCTTTTACCACTCCTATTCAACATAGTATTGGAAGTTCTGTCCAGGGCAATCAGGCAAAAGAAAAACATAAAACGTATTCAAATAGGAAGAGAGGAAGTCAAATGGTCTCTGTTTGCAGACAACATGATTCTACATTTAGAAAACCCATTTATCTCAGCCCAAAAACTCCGTAAGCTGATAAGCAACTTCAGCAAAGTCTCGGGATACAAAATCAACGTCCAAAAATCACAAGCATTCCTATATACCAACAATAGAAAAGCAGAGAGCCAAATCATGAATGAACTCCCATTCACAAATGCTACAAAGAGAATAAAATACCTAGGAATACAGCTAACAAGGAAGGTCAAGGACCTTTTCAAGGAGAGCTACAAACCAGTGTTCAAGGAAATAAGAGGAGGACACAATCAAATAGAAGAACATTTCATCCTCATGGATAGGAAGAATCAATATCATGAAAATGGCCATACTGGCCAAAGTAGTTTATAGATTCAATGCTATTCCCATTAAACTACCATTGACATTCTTTACAGAATTGGAAAAAACTACTTTAAATTTCATATGGAACCAGAAAAGTGCCTATGTATCCAAGACAATCCTAAGCAAAAAGAACAAAGCTGGAGGCATCACACTACCTGACTTCAAACTATACTACAAGGCTACAGTAACCGAAACAGCCTGGTACTGGTATCAAAACAGATATATAGACCAAAGGAACAGGACAGAGACCTCAGAGATAACACTACACATCTACAACCATATGATCTTTGACAAACTGGAGAAAAACAAGCAATGGGGAAAGGACCCCATTTAATAAATGGCGCTGGGAAAATTGGCTATCCATATGCAGAAAACTGAAACTGGACCCCTTCCTTACACCCTATACAAAAATTAACTCAAGATAGATTAAAGACTTAAAGGTAAAATTCAAAACCATAAAAACCCTAGAAGAAAATCTAGGCAATACCATTTACCATTCAGGACATAGGCATGGGCAAAGACTTCATGACAAAAACGCCAAAAGCAACTGCAACAAAAGCCAAAATTGACAAATGGGATCTTATTAGACTAAAGGGCTTCTTCACAGCAAAACAAACTATCATCAGAGTGAAAAGGTAGGCTATAGAATGGGAGAAAAATTTTGCAATCTACTTATCTGACAAAGATCTAATATCCAGAATCTATGAGGAACTTAAACAAATTTACAAGAGAAAACAAACAACCCCATCAAAAGTGGGCGAAGGATATGAACAGACACTTCTCAAAAGAAGACTTTTATGTGGCTAACAAACATATGAAAAAAAACTTAACATCACTGATCACTAGACAAATGCAAATCAAAACCACAATGACATACCATCTCATGCCAGTCAGAATGGTGATTATTAAAAAGTCAAGAAGCAGGCCAGGTGCAGTGGCTCACGCCTGTAGTCCCAAGGCTTTGGGATGCCGATGTGGGTGGATCATGAGGTCAGGAGTTTGAGACCAGCCTGGCCAACATGGTGAAATCCCTTCTCTACTAAAAATACAAAAAATTAGGCGAGTATGGTAGCACACACCTGTAGTCCCAGATACTTGGGAGGCTGAGGCAGGAGAATTGCTGAATCCAGCAGGCAGAGGTTGCAGTGGGCCGAGATTATGCCACTACACTCCAGCCTGGGCAACAGAGCAAGACTCTGTCTAAAAAAAAAAAAAAAAAGTCAACAAACAACAAACAATAGATGCTGGCGAGGCTGCAGAGATATAGGAATGCTTTTTCACACTGTTGGTGGGAATGTAAATTAGTTCAATCATTGTGGAAGACAGTGTGGTGATTCCTCAAGGATCTAGAACCAGAAATACCATTTGACCTAGCAATCCCATTACTGGGTATATACGCCAAGGAATATAAATCATCCTACTATAAAGACACATGCACACGTATGTTTATTGCCGCACTGCTTACAATAGCAAAGTGGAACCAACCCAAATGCCCATCATTGATAGACTGGATAAAGAAAGTGTGGTACATATACACCGTGGAATACTATGCAGCCATAAAAAAGGAATGAGATCATGTCCTTTGCAAGGACATGGATGAAGCTGGAAGCCATCATCCTTGGCAAACTAACACAGGAAAAAACCCAAACAAACACATGTTCTCACTCATAAGTGGGAGTTGAACAATGAGAACACATGGACACAGAGAGGGCAACATCACACAATGGGGCCTGTCAGGGGGTGGGGTCTAAGGCAGGGAGAGCATTAGGAGAAATAGCTAATTTATGTGGGGCTTAAAACCTAGATGATGGGGTGATAGGTACAGCAAACCACCATGGCACACTTATACCTATGTAATGAACCTACATGTTCTGCACTTATATCCCAGAACTTAAAGTAAAATAAAAAAAGAAATAAGAAATAAGAAAACATACACACACAACCAGTCAAAACAGATGTTACAAAATCCATGCACAGCTTATGCATTTTACTCACATAAAATTTTCTCAAATCTTCAAAAAGAAAATTAAATTAAAAAAGAAAAATAAATCCCCAAACCTCATGGAAAAAATAGGAACTATGGAGGATCAGCCTCAGAGAGATGAACAAGTTAGGGAGTTCATATCCAGGTTGGCTTTCGAACCCTCTTGGTAGCAGGAGTTAATTTGTTGACTGAGCCTCTGTCATCAGAATGACTTGACTCTCTGTCATCAGAATGACTTGACTCTTGTCTTTGTTTTTCCTGATCCTAGAGCTGCCAGCCAACCAATTCACCCACTCCTTCCATAATTCTCTCCCTGTCTTAGTCACTTTCGGATGCTATGAAAAATTACCATGAACTGGGTAGCTTATAAACAACAGAAATTTATTTCTCACAGTTCTGGAGATTGGAAGTCTGAGATAAGGGTACCAGCATGGTCAGGTTCTGGCAAGGGCCCTCTTCTAGGTTGCAGATGCTGGCTTCTTGTTGTAGTGTCATACGGTGGAAAGAGGGCAAATGAGCTCTCTTGGGTCCCTTTTATAAGGCACTAATCCCATACTACCCTCAAGGCTCAATCACCCTTCAAAGGACCTGCTTCCTAATACCATCCCACTGAGGGTTAGAATTTCAAAATGTGCATTTGTGGGGGGACACAGACATTCAGTCCAATTTACTGTCTCAGAGTTTGGGCTGGCTCATAGCTTCTGCCTCCTCATTTCAGCATATCTGTGGGCCTGACCACCTCAAACCTTGGCTTGTTAGCTTCTTTTCATTCCTTTTATAAATCTTATTTCAAATTTTTAGTGAAGCAGGTTCTGATTGGCCAAGCTGATCCCCATGTGGAGTGAGATTTTTGTGCCAATTGACTTTAAAAGTTGTAGGGCAGCCTATTAAATGTCTGACTCTTGCTTGAATTGGCTGTGTATCAATAGAGGTTTGTGAGATTTGTAGGGGATGAGAGGGTATGTGAGAAGCCGGACAGGTCCATGTGGGTCAGAAGTTGGCCACTTCTGCTCAAGGAATGTAAACCATTCCTTGTACTATTCAGCCAGATAGGATCCAAACATTTGTTGATCTTTAGAATGTGCTAAGTATGTGCATTTCATTTAATCTCACATCCGTAAGAGGTAGGTATCATTGCCCCCATTTGCAGATGGTAGAAGTGGTTAAGGCACTGTCTATGACAGAACCTAGATTTAAAATGTATCTGCCTCACTCCAAAGACTTTGTTTCCTCCACAAAGCAATTCTACTTCTCATCATTTTACCCCTAAACACACTGAGAACTGAGGGGACACTGAAGGCAATATAAATGACATAAGGCTCTATGAAAAAAAAAATGTAGATAAAACAGATATTCCTATATATTTTGTTTCTTGGTTCCATAGAGAGTTTAAAGAAAAGGGACAAATAACACTCTTGCCTCAGCAACACCAAATACTGCTCAAATGCCAATGCCTGAACTGGATGATCTTTCAAAGACACAAGAAGAGCAAAATATTTACGTAATATTTACTATGGGTAAAAATCCTTTATTTGCTATATATTAACTCAGTTAAACCTCACAACAACCCATGAAGTAGGTACTTTACCATCTCCATTTTACAGGTGGGGAAACTGAGGCAGGGAGAGGGGATGCCCACGGTCCCCCAGCTGTCAGCTGCAGAGCCAGGACTCAAATCCAGCCTGCTTAGCTCCATAGGCCACAGCGGCTGCACTTTTCAATTGCTCTGTGCTCTTCTTCAGTGTGTGCACAAATCCTCATTTCTATGAGCATGTTCCAGCTATCCACTTTAGAAATGAAAAATTTTTCATTTTTTAGACGTAATTTTTGAAATTTTGCTACGATAAAAGAGGTGTAAATCTATCATGGATAAAAAAGCCTGTCATGATTTTTAAAGCAGCTCTGTATACCAATATTTGAATTATTATTTCAGAATACCTTCCCATCTGTTTAAGACTGACATGTGAAGAGCCAGGAGTCACAAGGAAGTCTGTAAACAACATAGTATCAAACATTAATTGTATCATTTACTCTTGAAAAAAAAAGATGATTCCTGAATACTGAAGTGTACTCATTGTTGCTATAACAACTTCAGTTTGCTATTATGATTTTCTCTGTTCAATGCAAATGCTTATGTTTACCAGAAATAATGTTCATGAGGTTTAAAAATACTATGTATCTAATTTATGGCACTTAGCAAATTCATTTATCAAGAAAAATAATGAGCAACTGGCAAAAGATAATGAATGGAATTCCTCAAGAAATGAACTTAGAGAAGTTCATTGTGAAACGTGCATGCTCTGCATAAAGCACTCTACTGACTGTGGCCGTTTAAGTTATTCCTACCCTAGAAGGTAGGCAGCATGTGAACCAAGACTTGAGTGCTCTGTGCCTGTTGTAAACCCAGCACCCAGAACAACGCCTGCCACAGACATTTGCTGAATAAATGATAAACAAATGGTAGAATCCTCCCATTTAAGCCCACAGTCAGTCTAGTGTCTTTAGTTTGTGTCCCATTGATATCAAGTAGAACACATGGCACTTGCCTTAACCCAGAGATTCAGATTTTCTGGGTTTTTAAGTTCTTTCTTGAATCTTGATTTTCCTGCATAGAAGATGCGTACTCAGCAAGTAATTAAACACTGATGAACTGTTAACATTCAAGGAAACAGATAGATACAAGTCTTACAATGTATAACTCAGAAAATAATCAATGATTTTTCCAAATTACAGAGCTAATTTAGTCCTTATTGCTCCCTTCAAATACACATGAGTCTGGCCAGTAAGAGTGCAAGGTACAGGTCAAAGGCGCCTAAAAATAAGCATACGAGTAGTATAGAGACAGTCTTCCTGCAAAAGAGAATTTTCCAAGGCTCTGCTGAGCCACTACCTTCCCATACCCCTGACAGTTGAAATGCCATTAGCCACTGGGACAGGGGACAGACATCCCTGAATTCCCCAGAGTAGACGTTGCTCTGACTGTGATCACTTGTGGATTACTCACAAACCACACCAACAGGGAAGGAAGCAGATTCCAAAACTACAGGCAGCAAATCCTGCAAAAACCTATGGGTGTGAATGAAAAGGAAAGAGCCACTGCACCAACCACATCAATGAATGTGATTCTTATTGTCACTTCTCTTGCCTCACACATGTTGCACTTGAAGGCAGGTGCCCAGGATCATATTCTGGGGAAAGCAGGACACATCTGTCAGCATTTTTTGCCCTTCCTCTTCTCTTCCTACCGCTCCTTCCCCACTACCAACTACACACACACACACACACACACACACACACATACTCTTAAGCATGCAAAACCAGGCCAAAAGTTTCTTATAGGGGCTCCTAGTCAAAGTTTTAGGATATACAAAATTGGAAGAGTTCAGGATGTTTGGAGGTCATGAGAACACTATTTGGAGTGGCACCAAAGAAATATAATAGTCAAATATCTCTGAAGGTCTTGAATGAAAAATATGGTAACTGAAAAGTTATTTTTGGAGTATCTTTAGAACTCAATTCTAAGATGCCACAAATTGTAAGATGTGCCATAGATTTCCTACAAGCTTCTCAGAAGGAAAAAAAAGTCCACAGGCTGGGCGTAGTGGCTCACGCCTATAATCCCAGCACTTTGGGAGACTGAGGTGGGTGGATCATGAGTTCAAGAGATCGAGACCATCCTTGCCGACATGGTGAAACCCTGTCTCTACTAAAAATACAAAAATTAGCTGGGCATGGTGGTGTGTGCCTGTAGTCCCAACTACTTGGGAAGCTGAGATGGGAGAATTGCTTGAACCCAGGAGGTGGAGGTTGCAGTGAGCCGAGATTGTGCCACTGTACTCCAGCCTGGCGACAGAGCGGAAGGAAAAAAAAAAAACCACACACACACACACAAAGATAATTGTGCAAACATATACTTTTAATAACTGACGAAAGTATTCATATACCTCTATAATTGTAGACTAACTTTCTCTTCAGTGTAATGGGTAAAGTTTGAGTCAAAGATCTGTTCAGATATATTGTCTAAAGAACTATGGGATTCACTTTGAGCCACTGACAGATATGCATGGCATTATGGTGACAGGCTGTTTTTCATAACCAGTGTCCATCATTTTGGTTTCTTTTGCTCTTGAAGATTGACAGTATAATTCTGAGGGATACTGAAACATATCAGTGTTTCTTCTGCATTTTCCATTTTGTTAAACTAATAGTTTCATATTTTTCCTTCATTAAATTACGTATCACTGGAAATTAAACAGCTTTTCTTGAATGTCAGCCCAAAGCTTTTGACAGATATGTTACTCATAAAAGTTGAGTCTCTTCACAGCCCATCTTGGCATGGTGTCACTTTCCCAAGAAAAATCAATCTTAACGTCCAGAAGTAATCAAAAAGCAATTTAAATTTAGTGTAATCTTTAAAAAATGACCCCAAAATATTTTATTTCTATGACATACAAAAACATTTTAAATACTCTTTCTCCATCTCTCTCTCTCTCTTCTCCCTCTGCTCTGACCCAAACAGAAATAAAACGAACAGCTCCCTAAAAGTTTCTAACGCTCATCGCCGCAGTTGACCGTTCTCCTCTCCCTTCTACTCTGATTTAGGATTTCTTTTTCTCTTCCTAAGAAACCCTCTCTCCTTCCCAGTGTGAATCGCCAAGCTGACTTTGTCTTCTCCTCACCACTGACCTGATATTGTCCTATCAAGGGTAGATATTTGGGGCTTGAGTGATGATTCTTCACGTACATCAATAGATGACTCCCAAACTCTCCTAGCTTTGAAATACTTTGTTTGTTCAGAATTTAGCAATTTCTTCTGTGTTAAATTTGATCACCTGGCAGGTATTGGTCAATCATAACGACATGTAGCCAAGCATAATCATTTCAAGAGCATTTTAAGCAACACTCAACAAATCTAAGTTTAACTAAGGTTCAATATTAATTGTTCAAAGGCTAATTCTGTACATTTTGTACATTTGTAGATAACTACAGCAAGACTTATTGCTCTACATGCAACTATGATTTTCTCTTATCATTGGTTGTAAGAAATATCTGAATTTCAGAATGGTTATGTTATAAATTTGAAGAAATATGGTATTTGGGTACTCTAGGGTTTCTGTGGGTCATATATACAATATTTAGAGGAAGTTGGTTATTAAGGGACTGAATCCATTCTGTTTTTCACATTACACCAAAAAATTATAAGTTAGGATATTTCTAATGAGTTTAGTAAAGTAACTAAAGTAATCCTAATCAACTTTGCATTTTTCCTTCCATTTAAAAAATTAAGATATAATTTACATACAGTACTATTCACCTAGTTAGGGTACAGTTCTGCAGTTTTTGAGAAATGCATACAGTCACGTAACTACCATCTCAATAAAAATGGAAGACAATCCTTACAGTTTTGCCTTTTCCAGAGTGTCATATAAGTGGAATCACACACTATGTAGTCTTTTAAATTTGACTCTGCCCACTTACGATATGCCATTCAAAATTCATCCACATTGTTGAGTGTATCAGTAGTTCATGCCTTTTCATTGCTGAGTATTATTCTATTGTAATGCACCACAGTTCGTTTCTCAGTTCTCCAGCTGAGGGACACTGGTTTAAGCCACTTTGTTTTATGCCTACCTCAAGGTATCAACTCCATGTCATTTCGACCATAACTTTCAGTCCCTGATTCTCAGCCCAAATGTTCTCATACAGATTTTAGCTGATCTAATATAATTGTAAATAACTATCTCTCCCAGTTTCTCATTTTCTATTAGCTTTTATTGACCATTATTTTTGTGGGGTTGTGAAATAAAACAAAGTAAATAGACGAAAGTAAGGAATTTGGAATTTTAAACAACCTGAATTCAAATTTAATACTCAACAGGTACTTAATCCCTTTACTGCTCAGTTTCCCAATTGTAAAGGGATCCGAATGTCTCTTCATCATCTTCTGATGAATTATGGTAATACATCTGTGGGAATCAGAGCTCCTGGAAGGTAAAAAAGACTTAATAACATTAGCTCCTACTAATACTTATGCTCTTGATCTGATGGTATAGCTCTTTTGAGATATTACTTTATGGATTTAAATTTGTTTTTGCTTATTTGGGATTTATGTTTTAGTTTTTGGTTTTGGTTTTCTTCTTTTGTTTCTCTTTCCTTCTCTCTCTTTCCATCAGGGACTTAGCCATAAAGGAAATAAGTGGCAAAAGAAGAACACTAAAGCTCCCTATACATCTTTTTTGTATTTATTTCACTAAAAGCGGCAGGCTGAGTTTCTTGGAAGAAATGCAAAGAGAGACAGATCTCCCCTCTGCTAAAAGTCCTTCCTGGGGGAGGAGGTGGTAGGAGTGGAAGGTGGTGCAGAGGAGGCTGGGATGAGCGGGAGAAGTACATCCCGAGGAGCACACCAGCATAGTGGGACGACCCCACAGAGGAGACCCCGAGAGGAAAGGGAGCAGGACACATATCTAGCAAAATGGACTTTCAGCAACCTGACCCAAAAACGCCTATACCTGAAGCGTGAGCAGGGAGCTGCGGGACACTGGGACCTGATGAGGCTGTACAGATGGAAATTAAGCACATTTCAACAGTATTTTGTGGGTCCTACTGACTGATGTAAGAACAGCAGCACCCTCTCTCCCAAATCTGGGCATTGTGTAAGGTCTCAGAAACTTGGCAAAATTCCAGGAACTGAAGGAGCAGGGGAAAGAATACCAAAAAAAGCCAAAAACAAACAAACAAAAAACCCCCAGATTTTCTCCCTTTTCTGCCAATCTGACAGAATTAATGCTTAGAGTCATAAATTAAGTTCAATTAGAGGTATGTCTTGCACACCTGAGCTTGTGAACTCACTATAGCTATAATTACAGAGGAAGAATGCAAACATAATTTCCCTTCCCAACTCATGTTGTTTCTCACATGTTAATCAAAATATATCAATGAGAGTGGCTGTGAGGTGCATAGGTGTTATCAGTCAAGGGGGTGATAATCAAAGCCATTATCTCTACAATAAAGCAGGAAATTCTTAAAATCCTAAATTGTTTCCAATAGTCATTCTTTATGAACAATGCATGAACAAATTAATTGCCCTAATCACTTGGGAAAGGAGCAGGCTGAGAACTGTTATATTTTTTATATCAATCACCATCTTCCTCAGTGAACACACTGAAAGTAAGGTATTACCATACATATCATCAACTGCTTCCTTGAATATTTACTATTATATTTACTCATTCAGTCGTTCATCCACTCACTCACCAACTGCCTAGCAGGTTCTAGACACTATGGTCAACACATTAACGTCATCTGGATGTGTGCGAAGTCTTGAACTACTCTCATTTGACCTTTCTTTTATTCTTGACATGTATCTGACCTCTATTTTCTGAGGATGAAAATCAGGCCCAGGGAACATGCCTAAGACCCTGACAGAGTTCAAGGGTTCAGATTCCTTTCATTAGGAGAAAAGAATTCTAAGTGGTGAGAGCCCCACTGTTAACCTACAGTGAATTCCCAGAATCTTGCTAAAGGCACTTTAAAAAATAGAGTTTCTGCAACAATGGAAAGACATACTAACACTGTATTATACTTCCACTGTGGGGAGAACCTGAAACAGCACAGGCTGACAATTCTTTTGGGATAAATTAAGAACCACCCCGAAAAAAAATCAACAATCCAGACCTTTGAAAGAAAAAATTCAAACATTTGAAAGAAAAATGCTACAAATATTTGGTGATTACTTTGTCTAAAGGCCTTTTAAATTTGCTGACATTAGAATAAAAAATTTAAAATATCTGAAGAAGAGTTATTGTTTTAAACTTCAAGATAAATTTAGGAAGACATTTGAGCTTGCAAATTTCTAATCTTCCTTTTTTAAATTTTGGATATTTTTTAGCCAAATAAAATTGACTCAGAAGTTCTTAAGCCTTGTCACTAACCTTTGCTCCAAGAAGGCAAATCTGAAAAATTAGTTTTGTATTGCTAAGTAATAATAATTTATAGAAGTAAATTATCCAGGTTGGCCGATAAAACTCTCAGAAACAAAGATAATTCTAGTGTTTTTTGTAGAGCAATCTAAATAGAAAGTTCTAAATACAATTTGGGAATTTGAATCCAAAATTAAAATGGTAAGATCTGAAAGCTAATACAAATACAAGAATGTTGAGAAGTAGCTAAATAAAAGATTGGACATATACTGCACACTTCAAGGTTAGGTCCTTGCACAGAAAGCAGTTTCTCTCTACTTCCCATGGCCACTCACAAGTATCAATATAGATAACTATTGGGGTGGATCTCACTGTTGAAATAATCATAGCAACAATATAATAATGTAACTCACTCCATTCTGCCGAAAATAGAAGGAAAATAGGACCTGATGTATGGAAGTTAGCCAAGTAGCTCTTGGTCTTAGATTTCTCATCTGTGAATTGACAGAGTTGAACTTTATCTCACCAACTCTATGTTTGTACTCAGTCCAAATAATTCTTATGTTAAATCACTCCGGATAATGAAGTAATGTTTTCTGGATTTAGGAAAAGTTTCCTGAAACTCAAAATTCTTTCGTTTAGTAGTTTCATCCTCCTGGACTCCTATGGCCCCTTAGCCACATAATCAATATGGCTGTAATATCCAATATTAAATAAGTATTCCTGAAGTAAGTAACCTTAGGAAACAAATATTGTGACTCTGAAAAAACCTAAGAAAATTGTTTATAAAGTTCTGGTATAGTCCAGTGATTATACGTATTTAGGGGAGAAAAAGACCTTGACTACATTAGGAAAACTGTCAGGAAAATAAATTAGTTGTATTAGATACAGATATAGATAACATAGTCACATATATACATTAAAAAACGTATATATGTGCTATCTATAACAAATTCACATTGAAGAGAAAAACAAGATACATTAAAAGCAAAATGATGAAGAAAGATACACCACGCAAACCACTAATCAAAAGAAAGCTGGAATAGTTATATTAATTTCAGTCTAAGTAGATTTCAGAGCAAGGAAGATTATCAGGGATAAATACCAACATAATGGTAAACAAAACAATTCTCCAAGAAGACATGAAAATCTTATTTACTTAACAACAGATCTTCATAAAACATGAAGCAAAAACCTGATATATGTAAAAGGAGAAATAGGCACACCCACAATTGCAGTTGGAGACTTCAACACCTTTCTCTTGGGAACTGATAGAACAAATCAGCAGGAAATCAGTAAGACTGTATACAACCTGAACAGTGCAATCAACCAACTTGGTGCAGTTAATATTTAGAGAGCACTTCACCCAACAAACAACAGAACACATATTCTTCTCAAGTACATATAGACATTTCTAAGACACACCATTATTCTCAGCTATAACAAAAGCTTAACACATTGAAAATAATAGAAATCATATAATGAATATCTTCTGACCACAACAAAATTAAACCAGAACACAATAACAGAAAGGTATCTGGAAATTTTCCAAATATTTGGAAATTAAATAAAACACTTCTAAATAACATGAGTTCAAGAGAAACCTCAAAGGAAATTTTTTAAATTTTGAACCAAATAAAATACAAGTATCAAAATTTGGGGGCGATATAGCTAAGCAGTGCCTAGAGGAAAATTTGTAGCATTAAATGCATATGTTGGAATGTAAAAATATTTAAATTGATAGCCTAGGCTTCAAACTTAAGAAACTAGAAAGAATAACAAGTTAAATCTAAACCAAACAGAAAGAAGAAAATAATAAATATTCACACAGAAATAAATGGAATTCCCCCCCTAAAATCAGGAACAAGTCAAGGATGTCCATTCTTGCAATTTCTATTCAACTTTGTACCAGAGCAAGAGTCAGGGCAATTAGGTAAGGAAATGAAACAAAACATATCTAGATTGGAAGGGAGGAAATAAAACTATTTCTGTTTGCAGATGACATAATATTGTATAAAGAAAATCCTAAGAAATCCACTACAAAACTATTAGAACTAATAAATGAGCTCATCAAAGTTGTGGGATATAAGAACAAAATACAAAAAGCTACTGTATTTATGCACTAGCTATGAAAACTCAAAATATAAAACTAAGAAAAATATTACATTTATAATAGCATCAAAAAGAATAAAATGGAGACGGGGTATGGTGGCTCATGCCTGTAATCTCAGCACTTTGGAAGGCCAAGGTGGGAGGGTTGCTTGAGCTCAGGAGTTTGAGATGGGCCTGGGCAACACGGTGAGACACCATCTCCACAAAAAAACACAAAAATTAGTCAGCTGTGATGCCATGTACCTGTCGTCCCAGCTACTTGGGATGCTGAGACTGAAGGATCTCTTGAACCCAGGAGGTTGAGGCTGCAGTGAGCTATGATCATACCACTGCACTCTAGCCTGGACAACAGAGTGAAACCCTGTCTCAAAATTAATTAATTAATTAACAATAAATAAATAAAATAAACTAGAAATAAATTTAACAAAGAAATATAAAGCATTGCTGAATGTTATTTGAGAAAATATAAGTGGAAGACACTCCAAGTTCATGGATAAGAAGATTTAATATTATTAAGATGGCGATATGCCCCAAACTAATCTACAGATTCCATGCAACTCATATCAAATTTTAAACTAGGCTTTTGCAAATATAGACAGGCTGATCTTGAAAATCATATGGAAACTCAAAGAACTCGGAATAGCCAGAAACAATCTGGAAAAGAATAAATAAAATTGGAGAACTCTGATTTTCCAATTTCCAAATGTTATACAAAGCCACAGTAATCAAAACTGAATGACACTGACACGAGTATAGTGAATTGATTTTCATCAAGAGTGCCAAGACAATTCAATGGTGAAAGAATAGTCTTTTCAACAAATGATACTGGGACAACTGGATAGGCATATGCAAAAGATAAAGTTGAGTCCCTTCTTCATATTATACACAAAAATTAATTCAAAATAGATCATATCTAACATCACACCTAGAGGAACTAGAAAATAAGAATAAGCAAAAGCTAGCAGAAAAAACAAGTAAAATTAAAAGAGAGTTGAACAAAACTGATACCACAATTCTTAGAAGAAATTATCAAAACCAAAAGTTTGTTCTTTGAAAGGATAAACAAAATTCATAGAACACTAGGTAGATTAACAAAGAAAAGAGGACAGAAGATCCAAATAAGCACAATCAGAAGCAACAAAGGTAACATTACAACCAATCCCACAGAAATACAAAAAATCCTCAGAGACTCTTATAAACACCTCTATGTACACAAATTAGACTATCTAGAGGAAATAAATTTCTGGAAACATAACCTTCCAAGGTTGAACCAGAAAGAAACTGACCAGATCAATATCAAGTTCTGAAATTGAATCAATAAAAAACTTACCAACCCAAAAAAGCCCCAGACCAGATGAATTCACATCCAAATTCTACCTGACATACAAAGAAGAGCTGGTACCAATTATAATGCAATTATTCCAAAAAAAAAAAAACGAGGAGGAGGGACTCCTCCCTAACTCATTCTATGAAGCTAGCATTATCCTGATACCAAAACACAGCAAAGACACAATGAAAAATGAAAACTGCAGGCCAATATCCCTAATGATCACAGATGTAAAAATCCTCAGTAAAATATTGGCAAGCTGAGTCTGGCAGCATATCAAAAAGTAAATTCATGACCAGGCGTGGTGGCTCACACCTGTAATCCCAGCACTTTGGGAGGCTGAGGCCGGCGGATCACGAGGTCAGGAGATCGAGACCAACCTGGCTAACACAGTGAAATCCCGTATCTACTAAAAAAAAATACAAAACATTAGCCATGCGTGGTGGCGGGCACCTGTAGTCCCAGCTACTTGGGAGGTTGAGGCAGGAGAATGATGAACCCAGGAGGTAGAGCTTGCAGTAAGCCGAGATTGCACCACTGCACTCCAGCCTGGGTGACTGAGTGAGACTCCACCTCAAAAAAAAAAAAAAAGTAAATTCACCACAATCAAGTAGGCTTCATTCCTGGGATGCAAGGATGGTTCAACATATGAAAATCAATAAATGTGATTCACCACATAAACAGAATTTAAAACAAAAATTTTATGACATAGAAAAAGCTTTCAATAAAATGCAACATACCCTCATGACAAAAACTCTCAACAACTTGGCATCAAGGGAACATGTCTCAAAATAATAAGAGCCATCTATGACAAACCCACAGCCAACATCATACTGAAAGGGCAAAAGCTGGAAGCATTTCCCTTGAGAACTGGAACAAGCCAAGTATGTCCACTCTCACCACTCCTATTCTATGTAGTACTAAAAGTCCTAGTCAGAGCAATCAGGCAAGAGAAATAAATAAAAGGCATCCAAATAGGAAAAGAGGAAGTCAAGTTAACTCTCTACACTGATGATACGATTCCATACCTATCAGTTAATAGGCTTGCTCCTAAAAGTAAAAAACAAACAAACAAAAAATGATTCTATCCCTAGAAAACCCTAAGGACTCTGCCAAAAGGTTCCTGAAACTGATCAATGACTTTGGTAAAGTTTTAGGATACAAAATCAATGTACAAAAATCAGTAGAATTTCTATACAGCAATAATGTTCAAAGTGAGAGCTAAATAAAAAATGCAATCCTATTTACAATAGCCACAAAAAAAATACAATACCTAGGAATACCTCTTAACCAAGCAGGTGAATGATCTCTATAGGAGAACTATGAAATACTACTGAAAGAAATCACAGGTGACACAAACAAATGGAATAAACTTTAATGCTCCTGGATTGGAAGAACCAGTGTTCAGATGGCCATACTGTCCAAAGCAAACCACAGATTCAATGCTAATCCTATCAAATTACCAACATCATTTTTCACAGAATTAGGAAAAACTATTATAAAATTCATAGGAAACCAAAAAAAGAGTGTGAATAGCCAAAGCAATCCTAAGCAAAAAGAGCAAAGTTAGAGACATCACATTTCTTAACTTCAAACTATACTACAAGGCTACAGTAACCAAAACAGCATGGCATCTGTACAAAAACAGACACATAGACCAATGGAACAGAATAAAGAATCCAGAAATAAAGCTGCACAGCAGCAGCCTTACCTTTGACAAAGTGCACAAGAATTAGCAGTGAGAAAAGGACTCCCTATTCAATAAATGGTTCTGGGATAGCTGGCTAGGCATATGCAGAAAAATGAAACTCGACCCCTACTTTTTACCATATACAAAACTTAACTCCAGGTAGATTAAAGTCTTAAATGTAGGACTTCAAACTATAAAAATCCTAGAAGAAACTCTAGGAAATACCATTCTGGACATCAGCCTTGGGAAATAATTTATAACTAAGTCCTTAAAAGCAACTACAACACAAACAAAAACTGACAATTGAGAACTAATTAAAGAACTTCTGTACAGCAAAATAAACTATGAATAGAGTACACTGACAACCTACAGAATGGAAGAAAAGTATTCACAAACTATGCATCTGACAAATATTTAATATCCACGATCTATAAGGAACTTAATTCAACAAGCAAAAAACAAATAACCCCATTCAAAACTAGGCAACACACATGAACAGACACTTCTTTAAAGAAGACATATAAGTGGCCAACAAACATATAAAAAAATGCTCAACATCACTCATCATTAGAGAAATGCAAATCAAACCCACAATGAAATACTATCTCACACCTGTCAGAATGGCTATTATGAAAAAGTCAAAAAATAACAGGCAAGACAGTGAGATAAAGAGAACACATATATACTGTTGGTAGGAATGTAAATCAGTTTAACACTTTGGAAGGCAGTTTGGAGATTTCTCAAAGAACAGAAAGCAGAACTACCATTTGACCCAACAATCCCATTACTGGATGTATACCCAAAGGAAAATAAATTCAAAAAGATACATGCACTCATATGTTCTACCAAAAAGACAGTGCTATTCACAATAGCAAAGACATGGAATCAACCTAGGGTCTCATCAACAGTGGATTAGATAAAGAAAATGTGGTATATATCCACCATGGAATACTACACAGCCATCAAGAAGAATGAAATCAATTTCTCTGGGGCAACATGAATGCAGCTGGAGGCCATTATCCCAAGTGAATTTACTCAGGAACAGAAAACCATATACCATATATTGTAACTTGTAAGTGGAGCTAAGCATTGGGTACACATGGACATAAAAATGGAAACAATAGGCACTCAGGACTACTAGAATGGGAAGAGAGGCAGAAGGGCAAAGGCTGAAAAAGTACCTACTGGATGTTGTACTCACAGCCTGGATGAAGGGATCATTTGTACTCCAAACTTCAGCACCATGCAATATACCCATGTAACAAACCTGCATGTGTACCCTCTGAATCTAAGACAGAAGTTGAAATTATTAAAAAAAAAAAAAGACAAGAAATGAATTTTGGCTTTAAAAAATGCATCATACACCTAAATATAAGGGCTAAAACCATAAAATTATTAAAGTATGAGAATAAGGGTGGCTACAGTTAACAATATTGCATTTTATATTCCAAAATCGCTAGAAGAAGGGATGTTGAATGTTTTCACCATAAAGAAATGATTAGTGTATAAGATTATGGTCATGTTAAATACTCTGCTTTGGTTCTCACACACTGTTTAAATGTATCAAAACTGTATGCCATAAATATGTACAATTATTATGTGTCAATAAAAAACAAAGGAGAAAAGTATGGGAGTACATCTTCGTGACCATGGATGAGGTAAATCTTCTTAGATATGACACTGAAAGCATAAGAAACAAAAAATAAAATGGGTAAATTGAACTTGATTAAAATTTAAACTTTTGTACATGAAAGGATATTTTTAAGAAAGTGAAATGGCACCCCACAGAACAGGATAAACTAATATGCAAATCAGATAAGGGTCTACTATCCAGAATATATAAAAAGAACTCTTACAGTTCAATAATAAAACACAAATAGCCCAATTTAAAAATGAGCAAAGGACTTGATAAATATTTCTCCAAAGAAGATATACTAATAGCCAACTTGAAGCTTTCTTACCAGCTAATTCTCAATAATTTGTCTTTCCTCCACTCTTGCTTCCACATTCCCCTGGCTACACCCCAAAAGGGGACTGTTTGGATGAACGGAGGCAAGATGGCGCACTTCCGGGTTCTTCATCCCCCCAACTTTTCCCGCGCGCGCGAAAATCCAGCCGGCGACCTGGGAAGGTGCAGACCAACTAGGCATGCGCCAGGTGATGTCAATCTGAAGAGACTAAGATTTACCTGGTCGCACCTGTGGAACGCCCCCTGACACGCCCGTGCCCCGCCTATTGCCCTCCCACTCCTAGAAAAGCCACTCCAGAGGCACGCCACGCGCAGCCTTCCTCAGTCCTCCACTCCTGTCGGGATGTCAGGACTGTGGGAACTCCGTCCGAGAGCTGTACGGGTGACTCTGGGGGCCCCTTTTGTCGGGGGCCAACAGACCTCTCCCTACCCACCTTCTTCCCTTGAAGCTAGGTGACCAAAATAAACTTGCAGTTTTGCTCCTACCCTTGCCTAGTCGCTGGTTCTTTTGTACCCGCTCTGGTGGTCTTAGAAAAACAAAACAATTGGTGCCGAAGACCCGGGAGGAGACCCCTCCTCAGGCCTCTAAGGGTTGAGGAACCTCCTCCTGCTCCCACGC
>NW_016804545.1:2475316-2481665 GCF_001698545.2 Rhinopithecus bieti | reverse complement strand
GGAGGCGGCCTTCCTCAGTCCTCCACTCCTGTCGGGATGTCAGGACTGTGGGAACTCCGTCCGAGAGCTGTACGGGTGACTCTGGGGGCCCCTTTTGTCGGGGGCCAACAGACCTCTCCCTACCCACCTTCTTCCCTTGAAGCTAGGTGACCAAAATAAACTTGCAGTTTTGCTCCTACCCTTGCCTAGTCGCTGGTTCTTTTGTACCCGCTCTGGTGGTCTTAGAAAAACAAAACAGGGACATCACAAGAAATTGTACCCTTTGAAAATCTGAAGTACTTTAATCCCAATGTTTCATCACTAACTGTGCCTACTTCATTGCTTTTTCAATCTCCTGAGCCCTCTCCTCTCTTTTTTCCAGTCTATCAATGCTTCTCCCGCATACACACATAAGTACACATACAAAGGAATGATGCTGGGTATTATATCCCTAGTGATGGACAAATAAACAAGGTGACAATGATGACAATGATTCTGATAAATGTATACCAGTAAGTAATCAAAGGCCTCCCTGGAGTAAACTCCATCTCCCTGGGTGGGAATGTACTTCACCCCCTTTCCAAAATCAACAGAACCTGATCAAAGCAAAAGGATATGTTATGCCTCAAGTAACCTCCTAGTAGCTAATGGCTTTGCCAGTGTTATTGTTCTAAGCCCAATCACTTCAAATAAAATTATCATGCCACATTCTGAGACCTAAAGCATTTCCTTTCTCTGCTAACTTTGTCTCCTTTTCTCCCTCACCCTCCCTTGAAAACCTCTTTCTTTGAGTTCCCCCTACCCCATGTGTCTTCATCTTGGCTAGGAACGCATGCTGGTCCCTCTGAGGGAAATGTCCATTTAGCAGCCCTCGTTTCTCCGTGTGTTTTTGGTCCCCATAGGCTGCTCCTATGACTTCTCTATGCCTGCTCTCTAGACAGCTGATACTTATCAGCAGTGAAAACCTGCCCCAGTGTGATAAATAAAATTTTCGTCTGTTTGGCAGCAGGTTACACCCAAGGAAGTGCACAGAAAGCTGCTAAGAGGTACATATTCCCAGGGTTACCTGGCTAACAAGCAACGATGAGGGAACAAAAGATCAAATGAATTGGGTAAATGCAGTAGAGAGAGAGAGAAGAGGCTCAATGTATGATAAATTGTAAAAGATGCAGGTTTTGAAAAAAATGGACCAACTTTAATAAAGAAGATTTTAAAAGTTGTTTAGATTTGTTAACTGGCGTCTTTAAAAAACACACACACACATAAAACATTTCTTGAATTTCCTGCTAAAAAGTTTAAATCATTACAGTTCTATTTTGTTAATTTTTGCAATACTTAAACAAAAAATGGCATAAAAAACCCCACCTTAGAAGACCCTGTTCAGAACTATTTTCTCTGTCCCTCTCGAGTTCACACTAATTGGTGTCCTCTTTCTGCAGGGACCTTATATCTGTTCTGAGCCACATCATTATGTAAATGCTCTGAAGTATGAGGTAGGAGTGGTTCCCTGGCAGTGGTCTATGTTTGCATACCCACAACGATTCTAGAAAACATCTGGGCCATATGGTGCTCAAGTCCTGGATGCCAATTTGGACGCACTGAAAGAACTGAAAGACAGAAGTAGAGATGCCAAGCAGGAACCAGGGTAAGAGCAGGTGACGTTTCTTAGGTTCTTCTTTTGCTGGGGGGACCTCAAACCCTACCAGACCACCCAGCATTGCAAAACCCTTCCTGGCAGGGCTGCAATCTGGAAGTGCAATTCCACACCTCACCCTAACCCAGGTCTGAACTACCACCCAGGGGGCAGGGGTCAAAGCTCCCCATTCATACCCACATTCTCTGATTTGCAATCTTAGCCTCAGCCTCTGTGTTGTCATTCAATTCAGAGAAAGCCTTTCAACGAGGCCACAAAGGTCATGGAGACGACTCAAGCTCTTGGGAAGGCGGAGTTTTCCATTTCCTGACTTAACATCTGCCACTCAGTTTGAGGCTCTCTTTCTTCCTCTTAGCTTTAAAGAAGAAAAATTATTGAATAGCCCAGGGCTAGGGGTAGCAACAAAATCTCATTACTTCTTCTCTGCTGTCTTCTCTCAGGATGCATTTCCTAGTCAATATTCTTGCAACAAATCATTTTTAATTTGAAAGTCACACTCATCCATAAAAATGTACACAAATATTAGGAGGGTAGGCAGGGAATTGCTGTGCTCAGCATACTGTAAATACAAGAACTGTTTCCCCAATGCAAGAGGAATAAATTATCAATTTATCTTTCCATGGCTGTTTCATCTGGTTATAAATGATAGCAGAGCTTTAACTAAATATAAATATAGAAGTTCATTAAACAACTAAGATTTCATCCAAAAACAAAAAACAAAACAGTGGAAAACTGGGACTTATGTCACATCTAAGCAAATGAAAATAGGGTAAAAATTGGTTTAAATTAAAGAAAATAATAATTAAATGTTGCTTGGAAGTTGATTTAAAAAACAAAGTAAACCTAAAGACTTGAATAAAGATGAAAATGACCTTTAAATTACTTTTACTTTATTACAAATGGAATTAAAACTAGTTATTGGCCCAGTACGGTGGCTCACGCCTGTAATCCCACCACTTTGGGAGACAGGCAGGCAGATCAACTGAGGTCAGGAGTTCGAGACTAGCCTGGTTAACATGGTAAAACCCCGTTTCTACTAAAAATACAGAAAAAATAATTAGCTGAGCCTGGTGGCACACACCTGTAATCCCAGTTACTCGGGAGGCTGAGGCAGGAGAATTGCTTAAACCTAGGAGGCAGAGGTGGCAGTGAGCCGAGATCATGCCATTGCACTCCAGCTTGGGCAACAAGAGTGAAAAACTCCGTCTCAGAAAAACTAGTTATTTACTTGCAAATAATTTCTGAGATTCTCTGAAGTTTAATTCTGAAAGTAATATTTGTATGTTTCTTATCATAGACTAAACCAGGAAGAATAAAAGTTATTTTTGTGTTTTTCCATGGACTTAGGGAAGACAGCCTGAGAGATACTCCATGTGTGAGTTCAAGTAAAGGAGGATCAGTGTTTTACATTTCTGAGTATCAATGTGGGTGTGAGTGTATGTAAGTGTATGCATTTATGCGAAGGGTAGGTGTACATGAATAAAAACACTTTAAGGTTTTATTTTATTTACTTCTGTATAGTTTGAATTTTGGTAAAATGAAAATAATTAATATAACATCTCTGCAAATCATTTGAGAATTGAGAAAACATATGAGTTATTATCTCTTCCTCCCCTAATTTTACCCGTAAGCCAGTGAAGACCCAGAGGCAGCCAGTGGTTCTCATTCAATCTACAGTGTAGAATTCAGGCAGCCTCTTTATGATGCTATTTTCATGGTGCAGTCTTCTCAGGGCCTTCCTATTTTTTGTTTGTTACCACTTAACATTTTAATTTTTTAAATAAAAAAGTATAAGAGGAAAACCAAGTAGAATCCATATGAGAGAAAACCCATTTCTGCACACTTGTTGTAAACTGTAGATCCTTTGCCCTCAGGTGAACATGTCAGTGATCAAGCTTTCATGGAATCAACAAAGTTCACTTCAGAAAGACTCACATTTTAATTTACTTTGAACATCTTAAAGATGCTCCACATGTATACAAAGAAGCACCTTTTATTCTTTTATGCTTATGAGAAATCTTTTATTCTTATGAAAACACTACTTTTGCATAAAAGTTTGTTATCTTTTGCTAATAAAGAAGTCCTTTATTAAAACTTTTGTCAAAAGAAAGAAAGAAGGAAAGAAGGAAGGAAAAGAAGGAAAAGAAAAGAAAAGAAAAAAGAGAAGAAAGAAAATGCCAAGTGGGTTATTTACTCTAGGCCTTTACGGGAGGCTACAAAACCAACCAGCAAGTATCAGTTACAGTTGGTGGTGGGGGAAAACTGAAGCATCAGAGACAGAAAAGCAGTTCTGCGTGTCAAGTATGAGGGATGAAGCAAGACTATCAATAGGCAAACAAGCCAAGAGGTTGCACAGTGAATGCAGGCCTCAGCTTTGGGAAAGAGAATGGGAGTCCCAATATTGTGTGGCTTTGGCTGTGTGGCAAAGAGTGTTCAGAATGTTTGTACATCCTCCTTGAAGCCTCTGGAAGATACAAGGAGAAAAAGCAGAAAACATTCACCCCAGAACTTCCTTTACATCATCTCCATTGATTGCACATGACACATACTGCCCTAGTCTTTGACTATTTTGTGTATTGGTTAGATAACATTTGCTCTGTAGATTGTCTTCCCCAATTAGATTATAAGCAATTTATAAATAAAGGCTAAATTTTACACAATGCAACCATCAGGATGCCTAATAAAGCTGTTTAATAATAGGCACTTATAGTATTTCTGTATAAATTACCAAATAAATTAATAGCAGGACTTTTGCAAGATACTATTTAATCGATCATCCACCCAAAATCCAATCATATATTTATTATGCACCTATTATGTGTAAACTATTGGCATAGATGCAGGGGATAAAGAAATAAGCCATGGAAAGAAAAGAATTTCACCCTATATGAGGCAGTCAAGCAAACACACCCTTATGATATCATATGGCTAGTGCCATACCGAGAAGCAGTGAAAGCTGAAAACAGAGTAACCAAGCTCTTCGTGGAAAGTCTAGATGGGGTTATCAGGGAAGGCTTCATAGAAGAGGTGACTTTTTCCCCCTGAGTTTGAAGGCTAAATTAGGAGCCTTTTAGGACGAGGTGCAAAAGTGTATAAAACAACTCTTTAAGCGTATCTCCATCCCAGAGTTCTTGGGTTTAAAATGGTGAAGTATGATGCTGGAAAATAGGCATGGACCAGACTGGGAAGAGGCTTAGATGCCACAACAAGAAGTTAATCATCATCTCATGAGGCAATCATTCCTAGACTCTTGGATTTCAAAGACATTTGAAGATGGTCAAGTTTTTATGTTGCCAAATTAAATCATTTTTTCAAACATACATTTGCAAACATCATTTCATTTTAGAACACGATTTTAAAAAATACCAGAAAGTAGGAAGGACATAAGTGCCAGGAAAAAACAGTCCCTTAAAAGGAGTCAATTTATTTCTATGAAGAGAAAAACCCAACAATTTTTTTTAAGTTTTGATACATTGAAACTTTTATCACAGAATGGTTGTCATTCCATGAACCTGAATCTGAGAACTTCGGATGTAGCCAATGAGGAACCAATAAAAAATATCAAGTAAGAGAATTACAGAAACTTTTTTTTCCAAATAAAATAACTCACATTCCATTTGGAACATTAGCTATGTGTTCCACAAATATTTCTATTTTATATAATTGTCTATTTCATTGTCTTAACGATATGGAGACCAGGATGTCAAAGGACCATTAAGCATTGGTGACAGCTATATTGAGGGCAGCAAACCCAAGGGAGATCAGATGTGGGCTTCACATTCCACATACACTGCTAAATTTCCTCATGGAGGCAGAATAAAGTAATCCAGAAAGTCACATCACACTCCTCAGAAAATGCTGTACTTAAACCACCCGGAAAATATTTGAAAATATAAAATTCTAAATACTTCTGAGACATAAATCTGGATCATTTTGCTCAGAGATCAATTTGATGTGTTTATTGGTTTGTTCATTTTTGCCCTTTTAACTCCAGAGGAGCCCAAGTAGCCACACTTCAAGGGATCTTGCATTTTTATGATGAATGGTGACATACAACCCAAAATCAGAGAAATGCGAAGTGATAGATGAAATTCTAAAGCTCTACAAGTTCAGTCCACTTGGAATTCACATCAAAATGTACAGAGGCATATCCCAGGCTCATGCTGAAACTGCTAAGTTGGGCAGTAAATCTAATGAGAGTTCAGCACATGAATTCTCTGGTATTTCCTGTCTTTAATTTGTCTGGAAATACTTCAAGGATAGCTTTTCTCATATTTCAGAACATGCTCTTGTAAAATGCGGACACACAGAAGATATTTGGTTTGTATTAATAAAGTTGGTTGAAATTTGGCTCAAGATTAGTTGTTATATTATTGACACCAATTAGTACATCCCCTAACCAAAGAAAACTCTTCACAAATAGCAAAAAACTATTTTGCAAGGCAACGTAAGTTATTCTTTAATTTAAAAAAATACGACTTACAAATCCAAAGTTAAATCATATGGCAGAAATTCATAAAGGCAGAAATAACATTTTTTTTTTCTTTCTTTTTTCTTTTTATTATACTTTAAGTTCTAGGGTACATGTGCATAACGTGCAGGTTTGTTACATATGTATACTTGTGCCATGTTGGTGTGCTGCACCCATCAACTCGTCAGCACCCATCAATTCATCATTTATATCATGTATAACTCCCAATGCAATCCCTCCCCCCC
>NW_016804545.1:2462096-2469518 GCF_001698545.2 Rhinopithecus bieti | reverse complement strand
TTCCAGGTGAGGCGATGCCTCGCCCTGCTTCAGCTCTCGCTGGTCAGGCTGCAGCAGCTGACCAGCACCGATTGTCCGGCACTCCCTAGTGAGATGACCCCAGTACATCAGTTGAAAATGTAGAAATCACCAGTCTTCTGTGTTGCTCGGGCTGGGAGTTGGAGACTGGAGCTGTTCCTCTTCGGCCATCGTAACATCATTTTTAGCTGGATGAACAAAACTTTTTTCCCAAAGCCATCAAACTCTTCACATTTAGTGTACAATGCTTTTTTTTTTTTTAATCATTCCCCTGCTCCCATTTTCCCTCTTTTAGATAGCTCAAATGTCAAAATTCATTGACTCTGCAATCTATACCCGGTGCCCTCAAAATGATACATGCACATTTTTCTTAATCCAATGGTTTATTCCTTTGAGGGGAAGTATCTGTAATCTACTAGCATATGAGGAGAGGCATGACATAAGAAAAGAACAGCAAAGAACTTACTTAAGCATTCGCATTGATAAGGTACTTGACTAATTGATAAGCCTTCACCCCCATCTTTTTTTTCAAACTCTGTTGGGTTACAACCTGGGATTTGGTAAATGGTTCTAGTTAGTTTAGTGGCTGTCCTGTATAAACCTTATGCCAGCCTCTTGGCAAATAGTAAATTTGAGCTTCTCAGAGAAATAAGCATCTAGTGGACTTCATACATGGGTAGTTTCATGTTTTGTGGAATCTAAAGCTTATACAACAACTTGGAGATCCACCTTTAGGAAAAAGAATATAAAATTACAAACACAAAACCAGGCACAAATTAGGTACATTTTAGAATGAGAAAGGGAATCACAAGAAATTTTCAGTCTTGGAGATTTCTTCTGAGATCTCCCATCAGAAATGCTTAATAAAATGCTTTCCAGATTGCAACCTGACTTTCCCTGCCCACTTAGAATGCAACCAGCAGCTCCCACATCACTAGGGCTGCTGCAAGTGAGCAGCAGTTTATCTTACAAAAAGGTCTTCAAGAATAAACTAAGACTTTTGCCAATTCTTACTGACTTTTACAAGCCTTTGAATGGGGCTGAGTCAAACTACTTGAATTTAGAAGACTGATGTTAGATTGGGTGTGGTGGCTCATGCCTATAATCCCAGGACTTTGGGAGCTGATTTGGGAGGACTGGTTGAGGCCAGGAGTTCAAGACCAGCCTGGCCAACATAGGGAAATCCACATCTCCACACACACAAAACATAATAATTTTTTTTTTAAAAAATTGGCATTGATGTCTCTTTAGAATTTTATGAGAGTACTACCTAGCATAAGAGAAAAGGATGGTGGTAGGAAAGATCTCTTGACTGGGCAGTTTACAATTGTCAAACAATTAAAACAAAGACAGATTTTGCCTTTTCTCCCAATCTGATAGCCATTTTTCATTACTTATCCAGCTGTCAAGGGCCAACCTTCCTTAAACCAACCAAGCTTAAAAAGATTAGAAAATCAACAATTCCGTTACACATAATTAATGTAGTTTTAATATGAGAGTCTAGGGATGAGTTTAATTTAAAAAAAGAAAAGCAGTCCTACTATGTAAATATTACCACAAAGAAGGACCTTGATGATTTGAATACCTAAAGTCAACCATTCTGCAACCAAATTAATAAATTTTTATGATTCGCTCCAACTTGTAACTTGTTTATGGCTAATTATTTTCACACGACAAATCTCTCCATTTGGTAACTTTGAACTGTATTTTGCAAATAATTACTTCAGAAGATATACCAAGAAGTGACAGGGATATAAAAACACAGTCTAGATGACTAGTACGTACAAATCATTGTAGCTTTGGAAAAAAGCATCAGATTTTGGAATTGTGTTTGTTCATTTGTTTGCACTTTGGTGTTGGTTTAAAATTGATTTTGATGAAGTGAGAGTCCAGTCCTGCCAGTGTGAGTCCCTTGTAGGTATCCATGCATTCAAGCACATATCCTTTTGAAATCCTTAATTTTCACAGCAAGAGGCCTACCTACCTCCACAATGCACACACACACATCCCCACACACCAAAGGTTGGCAAATGGTTCAAGTGTATGATTTGCTACTTATTCTGCATCCCAAAAAACTGTTCCCACTCAAGCAAACTGGGACAGTGGCTCACCACACTTACATGAAAACAAACATCTTGTAAAGTAAGTCCTCACTCCTGCTAAACCTCGAGAATACAGATTGGGACTGGGTTCTTAACCTGGAACTTTCAAACCCTTAACTCTGTAACTCCTTTAAATGGTTGGTAAAATGTGGTGTGTATATGCAATTTTCTGCTCAGAGGTCTGCAGTTTCCGTAAGATTTTTTATGTAGTTCGCCTAGAAAACAGTAGAGGAAGCCTAGCTATGAAGGATTGCCTGAAAGATGTGTGGTCCATTTATTTGTCTGAATACCCTAATTGTTTTCTTCACTACACTTTGGAGGAGACCATCAGTTACTAGAACTACCCAGAGACATTTGCTGCTATAGGGATACTGACAAGAACATTGTTTTTCATGCTGTAAAAAACAATGGAAACAAATATCTGTCTTGTCTTGCCATCAAAATTCATTTTCTTTCTCTGGGTAAGTATGCTTTTTTCTTATGGACAAATAACTGACCACATCTGTCTCCTCTTATTATCCTCTAGACATCTTATAAAGGAGTATCTGACCTGCCTATAGAGAGCGTATAGCACTTCACAGTACATACTTTTAGTACACACTGTAGATAGACTCCTGGGTTTGCTTTATGTTCCTGCTTATGTTTTCCTTTTTGTTTCATATTTCTCACTGACTGTTATTCTATCCGTTAGGCATTAGGTTTGGTTGTAAGCATGACAAACTCCTCAGATAGGGGCTTAAAAAGTAGAGTCTTATTTTGTTCACATAACCAGAGAGAAGACTTTCTCCTCCACAATTGTCTTATGCTCTCAAGATGGTGGTTCTACTCCAGCACTGAATCCTCAATTCCAGGGATGAAGAGAAGAAGCACAGACATCAAAAGACATGTGCCATTTCTGCTTATTTTCATTAGCCAGAACTTTATCATATGACGAGCCCCAGCTGGAAGGGACCCTGGGAAATGTAATTTTTTTGCTGGTCCTATTACTACCTGGACAAAATCAGGGGTTGATTGACAGAAAGAGGAGGAAAATTACAACCTACAGTGACCACCAAAATTATCTTCTGGAACTTTGTTATCTTTATAAGCTACTTTGAGTCCTTTTAGGAGGGTGTCATAATAACAAATACATCAGATTACAATGGGCTACTGCAAAAAGCTCGCAAGTGGTTTCTGATATGATGTCATTGCAACTCCAATATATGAAGTATAATTCCTGACTAACCTGGGCTCTAATTGAAAATCTCAAAGTTGTTCCATGGTGAGAATTTGGGATACTCAAGCAAAATTGAAGTAGACTGACAAAGAGATCCACTCCTCGTTTCCACTGAATATCTGCCTTATGCCAGGCACTATGCTGGGTTCAGGGACTTTGAAAATTAACCAGGTTCAGTTAATTCCTAGCCTGAAGAAGCTGAGTTAAGTATAAGCAACATAGAACAGACCCACAATTGTGATAGTGTGATAAGTACATATCCATGGCACCAATGGGAGCCTGGAGAAGAGGCTGTAACCTGCCTGGGGTGGAAAGGGCAGAGGAGACCTTCTGGAGGAGAGAACACTTGACCTTGAGGATGAGTTAGGATTATCACATGGATGTGATGAAAAGGGGATTTATAGCCTGATGTATGTAAGTGGAGAGGTTGCAAATGGCCCTGAAATATGCCTGAAATGGCAAGCAAGAGATAATATTAAAGAGTTCCAGACTGCAAAAGGCATGTACACTGAGCTAAGGAGTATGGATTTTATATTCCAGACAATGGAAAAAGTAGCAGAAGTTTTTTCTCGTATGGAAAAGAATCATGTCTATACACATGAGTATTAAAAAGGCTACCTTGGCAGCTGTGTACTGCATGTATTGGAGACAGGAAGAAATGTCTGGAGGCTACTGTAATGGTCCAGGCAAGAGAAGCTGAAAGACTGAGCCAGGGCAGTGTCTCTGGAGGTAGAGGAAAGGGGAGAGCTGTTTTGAAAGCTGTTAGGATTAGAAACTTGTCAGGGCATGATGACTGATCACATGGAGCAGGTGACTGTTACTAGAAGTTTAGTAACCCTATCCTCAGAATTGCTATGTTCTAAATGAGGCTTTTGAGTCATAGGTTGATATAATTTACCAGGAGAGAGGATACGGGGTAAACAGCTGGGGGCGAGGAGGCTGGGGAGGAAATTTCAGGAGAAGGGTACTGAAAAGTGGAGAGAAGATTTCCATTTTTGACATATTGGAAACAACTCTGCAACACCCATGTGAAGTTGCCTAGAGGTAGTCAGAATTCCATTTCCTTCTAACTTCTCCAGGAACCTCCTGTAGCAATTATCCCCTCTCCCATCTTTATTTTCAACTTCACCTCCTCTGGGATCTCCTTCCCTATAGCCTGCCATGTTCCTCATGTGACTCCCATCCCCATCTCCACCTCAACCACTTCCCACCTTCGTTCTCTGAGCTCCAGCCACACTGTACTTCCTATTGGTTCCAGGTATGTGCCATGCTCTTTCCTACCCCATGGTCTTTGCATTGCTTTCACACTCTGCCTAAATGCTCTCTTTATTCTACTTCCTTCCTTTCACCTAGCTAACTCCTATCCACCCCTACCCAAACCCATAGGCCACCTTTGTTTTACATTCCCAGAGCACCTGATATTTCATGTCATTTTTGTCTGATTATAATGTTTTACTTAATTATTTATAATTACTTGTTTAATGCCTGTCATTCATGATGGACTTCTGCTCCATAAGGGTAAGGGCCTTCCCTTGCACAGAGCTTAGCTAAAGCACTCAGAAGACATTTGCCGACTGATGATACACAAGATTTTATCATCTTAAAAATGAAAATAGGAGGGCAGAGCAAGATGGCCAAATAGAAGCCTACACCATTCATTTCCCTTACAGGAATACCAAATTTTAGCAACTACACACACAAAAAACACCATCATGGAACAAAAAATCAGGTAAGCTATCACAGTACCTAGTTTTAGTTTCGTATTGCTGAAAGAGGCATTGAAGTGGGTAGGAAACAGTCTTGAATCACCAAAGCCACCCCTCCTCAATCAACTGGCAGCAACCAGTGGCACAGAGAGAGAGCCTGTGCATTTGGGGGTGGGAGAGTGCAGTGACTGGTGGACTTCACATTGAACTCACTGCTGCCCTGTCACAGTAGAGAGTAAAGCCGTGCTGGACTCAGATGAAGCCTACACATGGAGGGAGCATTTTGACCAGACTTAGCCAGAGGAGAATCACCCATCCCAGTGGACAGAACTTGAGCTTCTCAGAAGGCCTTGACAGCATGGGTGAAAGTGCTCTGGGGTCCTAGGTCAAGTTGAAAAAGGACTGTAATTACTATCAACTCCTAGTGCTGGGCTGGGCTTAGAGCCAGTGGACTAGGGTGGCACGTGACCTAGAAAGACAACAGATAGAACAGGTAAAGGAGTGTTTGAACCACCCCTCCCCCAATCCCAGGCAGTGCTGCTGGGAGCAACAGAAGTCACTTCTTCCTTCTGCTTGAAGAGAAGAAAGTGAAGAGTAAAGAGGACTTTGTCCTGCACTTGAATACCAGCTCAGCCATGGTAGCACAGCTATAAGTGCCTACGTCAAAAAAGAAGAAAAACTTCAAATAAATGACCTAACAATGCATCTTAAAGAATTAGAAAAGCAAGAGCAAATCAAACCCAAAATTAGAAGAAGGAATAAGAATCAGAGCAGAAATAAATGAAATGAAGAAAACTATACTAAATACCAACAAAACAAAACAAAAATGGTTTTTTGAAAACATAAATAAAACTGACAAATTTTTAGCCAAGCTAACCAAGAAAAAAAGAGAGAAGACCCAAATAAATAAAATCAAAGATGAAAAGAAGCAATACAACTGATACTGTAGAAATTCAAAGGATTGTTAGTGGCTACTATGAGCAACTATATACCAATAAATTGGAAATCTAGAGGATATGGATAAATTCCTAGACACATCCAACCTACCAAGATTGAACCACTAAGAAATCCAAAACCTTAACAGACCAGTAACAATAAGATAGAAGCTGTAATAAAAACTCTCCCAGTAAAGGAAAGCCTAGAACCCAATGACTTCACTGCTGAACTCTACCAAACATAAAAGAAAAATTAATACCAATCCTACTCAAACTATTTCAAAAACTAGAGGAGGAAATACTTTCAAATTCATTCTTTAAGGCCAGTATTACCCTGATACCAAAACCAGACAAAGACACATGAAAGAAAAACTATAGGCTGTTATCTCTGATGAATATTGATGCAAAACTCCTCAACAAAATAGTAGCAAACTGAAGTCCACATTAAAAGATCACTTATCACGACTAAGTGGGATTTTCCCAGGGATACAAAGATGGTTCAACATATGCAAATCAATTTTGTGATACATCACATCAACAGAATGAAGGACAAAAACCATATGATCATTTCAATTGATGCTGAAAAAGTATTTGAGGCCAGGGGCGATGGCTCACGCCTGTAACCCCAGCACTTTGGGAGGCCAAGGGGGGCAGATCACAAGGTCAGGAGATCAAGACCATCCTGGTTAACACGGTGAAACCCTGTCTCTACTAAAAACACAAAAAATGAGCCAGGCAAGGTGGCGGGTGCCTGTAGTCCCAGCTACTCGGGAGGCTGAGGCAGGAGAAAGGCGTGAACCCAGGAGGCAGAGCTTGCAGTGAGCCGGGATCGCGCCACTGCACTCCAGCCTGGGAGACAGTGAAACTCCATCTCAAAAAAACAAAAAGTATTTGATAAAATTCCATATTCCTTCAGGATAAAAATCCTCAAAAAACTGGGTATAGAAGGAATATACCTCAACATAATAAAAGCCATATATGACCCACCGCTAGTATCATACTGAATGGGGAAAATCTGAAAGCCTTTTCTCTAGTATCTGGAACACAACAAGGCTGTTCATTTTCACCACTGTTATTCAACATAGTGCTAGAAGTCCTAGCTAGAGCAATCAGACAAGAGAAAGAAAGGGCATCCAAATTGGAAAAGGAAAAGTCAAATTATCTTTATTTGCAGATGATATAATCTTATGTTTGGAAAACCTAAATACTCCGCCAAAACCTATTAGAACTGATAAACAAATTCAGTTAAGTTGCAGGATATAAAATCAACATACAAAATCAGTAGCATTTCCATATGCCAACAGTGAACAACCTGAAAAGAAATTTAAAAGTAATCCCATTCAGAAGAGCCACAAATAAAATTAAATATCTAGGAATTAGCTTAACCAAAGAAATAAGAGATCTCTGCAATAAAACTATAATACTCTGATGGAGGAAATTGCAAA
>NW_016804545.1:2435740-2461960 GCF_001698545.2 Rhinopithecus bieti | reverse complement strand
AATGCCAAAAAAAAAAAAGTCTAAAAAAAAAAAAAAAAAATCCTAGAGGGGAAAAATTAAAAAACAAAAAAAAAAAAAAAAAAAAAAAAAAGATATTCCAAGTTCATGAATTGGAAGAATCAATACTGTTAAAATGTCCATACTACCCAAAGCAATATACAGATTCAATGCAATCCCTGTCAAAATACCAATGATGTTTTTTGCAAAAATAGAAACAAAATTCTAAAATTTATATGGAATTATAAAAGACCCAGAATAGCCAAAGCTATCCTGAGCAAAAACAAACAAACAAACAAACAAAAAACTGGAGCAATCACATGCTCTGACTTCAAATTATACTACAGAGCTATAGTAACCAAAACACCATGGTGCTAGCATAAAAACACACATATAGAAAAATGGAACAGAATAGAAAGTCCAGAAACAAATCCATATAGCTATAGTGAACTCATTTTCAACAAAACTGCCAAGAACATATTGGCAAAGGACAGTCTCTTCAATAAATGGTGCTGGAAAAAGTGGATATCCAAATGCAGAAGAATGAAACTTGACTCCTATCTTTCTCCACATTCAAAAATCAAATCAAAATGGATTGGACTTAAAGCTAAGACCTCAAACTATGAAACTACTACAAGAAAACATTGAGGAAACTCTCCAGTGCACTGGTCTGCACAAAAATTTCTTGAGTAATACCCCACAAGCACAGGCAGTCCAAAGCAAAGGTGGACAAATGGCATCAGATCAAGTTAAAAAGCTTCTGCACAGTGAAGCAAACAATCAGCAAAGTGAAGAGACAACCCACAAAATGGGAGAATATTTGCAAACTATCATTTGACAGGGATTAATAACCAGAATATATAAGAAGCTTAAACAACTCCACAGGAAAAAAATATATATATATCTAATAATCCGATTAAAGAATGGGCAAGAGATTTGAATAGGCATTTCTCAAATGAAGACGTGCAAATAGACATATTAAAAGGTGTTCAACATCATTGATAATCAGAGAAATGCAAATCGAAATTACAATGAGATATTGTATCACCTCAGTTACAATGACTTTTTTTTTTTGAGACAGAGTCTCACTCCATCATCCAGAAAGGAGTGCAATGGCGTGATCTAGTGTGCTCACGGCAACCTCTGCCTCCTGGGTTCAAGTGATTCTCATGCCTTAGCCTCCCAAATAGCTGGAGTTACAGGCACACACCACCACACCCCACTAATTTTTGTATTTTTAGTAGAGATGGGGGTTTTCCTATGTTGGCCAGGTTGGTTTCAAACTCCTGACCTCAAGTGATCCACCCACCTCGGCCTCCCAAACTGCTGGGATTACAGGTGTAAGCCACTACACCAGGCTAAAATGACTTTTATCCAAAAGATAGGCAATAACAAGTGCTGGCGAGCATGTAGAGAAAAGGGAACCCTTGTACACTGTCAGTGGGAATGTAAATTAGTACATCCACTATGAAGAACAGTTTGGAGGTCCCTCAAAAAAAACTAAAAATATAGCTACCATATAATCCAGCGATCCCAGTGTTGAGTATATACGCAAAAGAAAGGAAATCAGTATACTAAAGAAATATCTGCACTCTCATGTTTGTTGCAGCCCTGTTGACAATAGCCAAGATTTGGAAGCAATCTAAGTGTCCATCAATGGATAAATGGATAAAGAAAATGTGGTACATATACACATGGAGCACTATTCAGCAATAAAAAACAATGAGATCTTGTCATTTGCAACACAAATGGAACTGAAAGTCATTATGTTAAGTGAAATAAGTTAGGCACAGAAAGACAAACTTCTCATATTCTCACTTATTTGTGGGAGCTAAAAAATCGAAATACCTGAACTCATGGAGATAGAGAGTAGAAGGATGGTTACCAGAGGCTGAGAAGGGTAGTAGGAGTGGGGGTTGGCAGGAAGTGGAGATAGTAAATGGGTACAAAAAAAAGTAGAAAGTATGAATAAGACCTAGTATTTGATAGCACAACAGGGTGACTATAGTCAATAATTATTTAACTGTACATTTAAAAATAACTGAAAGAGTAGAATTGGATTGTTTGTAACACAAAGGATAAATGTTTGAGGGGTTGGATACCTCATTTTCCATGATGTGATTATTATGCATTGTAGGCCTATATCAAAGTATCTCATGAATCCCATAAATATACACCTACTGTATACTCACAAAATTAAATACTAAAAGTTTTTTAAAATTTTATGAAAATAACCACCCAACCCAACATTCACCTTTAGTCTCTGCCATGTATTTCTCCTCTGTCTACCATCACACATCTTAAAGATGTTCCCATGCAGATTGGGAGATGGGCAGAGAAGGCAAGCATAGACCAAGCAAAGATGGCATGAAAGAGGCCTGAATACTCCCCTAAACACAAAGGGTTCTACATTCACTACTTTCATAGTATCTTCTACCACTTATCCTTTTCCCGGACCCTGTCCCTCCGCCTCCCACCCCCACTGATAATTGCTTCTCCATTTGTTCCGCTGTCTTTGTTTTTGACTATCTAACAAATGCCAGGTTCTGTCCTTAGTCCCCTTAGCTTTTCCTTGTAACACTGAACTAATCTTACTAGTAATCAAGTCACAATTTGGGGTGCCACCAAAATCCCCCATGATGTCCCCGTATGGACATGTATTTCACAGGAAGAGGAAATTCCACTTCTTTCTGTGAAATACAGGTCCATACAGTGGGATTGTGGGGGATGAGATTGAAAAGGTCCAACTTAGATGTAGATAAGTTTGGAGGGTAGAGGCTTAGGAGTTTGCCTGGTGGCCTCTACTTCTTGGTGAGGAAGATAGGAGGTTTTCTGGGACTGAGGGTGGCATATGTGAAATAATGAGGAGAGAGGTAAACATGTAGAGTAGAGACCGGGAATTGGAGAAGCACCCAGCCAAGATTGTGTACTATATTGTCAAAGTACTACAATGTCAAGCACTGAGGAGTGGGGGCCATCGCAGAACTGGGAGAGTCTCTCTAGAAGTTTCCAGGAGCCACTTTGGCTTAGTTCAGAAAGTCATATTGGCTGAATCTGCCCAGAGCTGGAGATTTATGTGGCGGGTTTCATGGGAAAACAAGGGCGAAAGGGAAATGACAGTGCTGGGGAGAAGATAGGTGAAGACACAGAATGTAGAACCTGAGCTACAGAGGGAGAAAGAAGAGCCAGGAAGGCGCTAGTAGGCTGGGAAAAAAATTAGTGATCAAAGAGTTTCTAATTCCTAGCAACTAAAGGGCTGCTCTTGAAGGATTTATCTCCATAAGGAAAGAAAAAGGAAGAGGTAGCCAATTCTCTTCCTTTTCTGACTTCAGCTTGCTTTCTCTTTGTTTTTGCATGTCCTCCTCTTACACCAGAATCATATGAACAATTGCACCATGAGCGCTAGCTTTGGAGTTATACAAATCTGGCTCCTCTATTTACCATATGATCTTCAGCAACTAGAAAAAGGTGATAAAAATAGTCCTTCATTCATAAGGTTGGTGTTAGAATTAAGTGAGTCTACACATACAAAGGTCAGCAAGGTACCTGGTACATAGTAAATGCTCAATAAAAGTTAGTTCTTATTATCACTAACATCTGGGGAAATTAATATTTGCTGAGGATTATTAATTTCTGAACAGGAAAAGTTTCAGGTAATATTTCCGTTATAAGTTGTAAATTCTAATAAGGATTTTCCACCCTGGGAGCATATACTTTGCTGAATTGGCAGAATACTTGAATTGGTGTGACTCATTTCAGTAGTCTAGGTCTGATTGTAAAATGCCCACCTGGGCTTTTATTTCAACCTTGGAATACAGAAAGCTTGAGATTCACAAACTTTTGGAGAAACAGGCAACTTTATTCTGAAAGCATACTTCCTTGCCTGGGAGGGACAATGTACACTCCTCATTTGTCAAATTAATGTCCTCAGATTTATGGCATCACTTCAGTGTGCCTTAAGTTGGAATTTAGGGTGGATAATAACTTTCTTGAGCTGTTTTTGCCAATCACTGGAACCAAGCAACTTCTGAATTTGCTCTATCAGAATGACACTCTATTCAGTTGTCATTCTTCATAATCCTGTGAGAAGGAAGGCAATTATCAGGATGCTTACCAGGTTGTGTTTGGGAGTCAGACAGAGGTAATGTCTAATTCTGGCTATGCTTCTTACTGGCTTGTGATTTAAAACAATCTCTGTAGGCCTCAGGGTACTTATCTCTAAAATGGGATGGTAAGAGTGCCTACCTCATAGATTTGTGATGACTATCAAGAACTATATTATACAAGAAAAAAATGTATAGTACAGCACAATCAGCACTCAGAAAATGTTAGCTAATTGCAAACGTTTATTATTTTTTCATCAGTCTAACTCATGTTGTTTTATCCACCTAAGTAAAAGAGCAGCTGAAAGAAACAAAACTGAGTTACGGGGTCAGTCTTACCAAAAAGAAGTATGGCTATCTTAGCCCTCAAACTAAAGACTTCAGTAGCCTCAAATGATTTAATCACTTTAAATATGTAAGAGTAAATCAACAAAATGGAAAATTTATTTTTCAAAATAGTGTATGAACAAAATGTAAGATTGTCAATCTATCTGACATTTCATGGATCAGGTGGTGCCATTTCCATGAGTGGGTTCAGCAGTCTTTGCTGTGATTGTGGTGGCTGCCACTGTGGTTGGTAGTGTTTTATGCTTGCACTACCATCTTTAGAGAGACAGTACAAGGATCAGGGGGCTGGGTACAAATCCAGAGAACAAGTCAACCCTGTCTCTGCATCTGTGGCCAAAATGCTTTTATGGGTCGTTTCTGTTCAGCTAAGATTTCTCAGTCTCTGCTGACCAGGAGTAAAGAGGATAACACTGATAGAGAAGCCATTCAATAGTTCTTCCCAAGCAGAGCAAGAGATTTACAACCCATCTTTCCAGCTTGGACCTTGGAAATGATACAACTTTAAAATATGAAAAGGATATCCCAAGCATCAAGAGTTGTTGCTTACGAGCTCTCAAGGATGGGTTCTTCTGCCTTAACTTGACTCTCTCAAAGATTAAACTACTTTCCCGTATTCTTTCCTCAAGTAGAGACAGATGGCAGAAATATATAGGCAGGCATCATGGAGAGTGAGGGGTACACAGCACATCATGACAGTCCATCCTTTTATATTTTATACTCTTAGAAACCTCAAATCATAGTGCATTTTCATCATATGCTTCAACATATGCTTCTCTTGATTTCGTAAAATTTATTTTAATTTTTAATTATCTTAATATTAGAAATCAATAACATTATATTCATCAACTCTAAAAGTATGCTTTTTGAAAATGACATGCAAATTATACTTACTGTCACTGGCAAAATGGTCATTTTCAAAAAAAATAGCACTATAGATCCCACCTAACTAGATTCCATGTACTGTTCAGTAAACAGGCAATATTAATTTTTCAGTTAGTCTAAATAGCTGCTCAACTTCACTGGAGGCAAATTTACAAGTGGGACTTAATGGATCAAATAATATTTGATGCAACAGTAAAAAAAAAAAAAAAAAAAAAAAGTTATTCTAAGAATCTGTCACTATCTCCACTAAATAAAATATTTATGTAGCCTGGTTTCTGCAGAGCACAGTTTTTTTCATTGATGGCTGCTGCATGTTACTCCAAGGTCAGTAATACTCTGAGACTACTCAACACAGACAAAAGTTCTATTCATCACGCACATTTCATTCTATGGATTTAATTTCACATTTACATTAGTTTGCCATAACTTAACAACAGAAATCCACACAAAAATTACCAACTAAGACTTCGAAAATGCTTCAGTTTATAAGCTGATATTTTCCAAACACAAGCAAAGGGAATCCTTTTGCTGACACCACAAAATCTAACCATGCCTATTACAAGATTCAGGAAAATTCCAAACTCAAAGCACAGAGAGAAACAATCTACATGAATTCAGAACACTTCCCATGCACCTCCCACCTCTGAAAAATTAGGCCTCCCGAGGTCAAGGAGGAACACCTGCCTGACTACTAATAGGCTATCACTTGTCCTGTGTAAATTACACTTTTGCAAACCTCCAAGTGAGGTTGATAGCTGACAGAGAGGGGGTTTCACAGTCTTCCTCCAGAAAACTCACTGGAGTTTTTAACAAGCTTTACTAGAGAGATTCTTCTTTGAATCTAAACTAAATCTTTGAGACACAGACCCCTCCTTTATCTTTTTCCTCCTAGGTTTGCTTTAGCTTAGAAAATAATACCTACTATTTCTACTGCTATCAGGAGGGTGTGGTAAGCAGACCAGAAAGTGGAGCCAACGTCTCTGCTCAGAATGCAGCTGTTCATACCTACAAGGGTCATGCTTATCATTTACAAATGTTTTTGCAAGAGAAATTTTTGAAAGATACACACATATAAAAATACGTACCTGCATGCACACACATGCAGACTCTAATTCTTACAAATAAATGGTTTACACTTTTTTTGTGTGTTCTAATTCAATCACTGGCCACATATGTGGCAGATGGTTCCATCTGAAGGTGGTTGTAAAATATCTCCCATTCCGCATGCTCTTCTGCGAGAGTCTTTGCCACTCCCTCATCAAAAAGTGAAATCTCATTACTCTCTCTTGAATCTGGCTGGCCCTGGTGAGCTGATAGCCCACAGGATGAGGCAGAAGTCGTGCCAAATGACTTCCACAGGTTGACCAGAAAAGGTCATGCAATGTCCATCTGGCTCTCTTGAAATGCTGACCCTCCAGACAGGGTCAGCATATTGGTGACTAATGAAAGCCTCTTTTGGGGTGTCCCTCTGAGAACACAGCCACCATGCTGGGAAAAACGAAAGCCACATGGTGAGGGCACACATAGTTTGCAATCAGTAGTCCTAGCTTAGCCCACCGTTTGAGTTCTCCCAACCCAGAAGCCAGGATATGGAGAGAAGCCTCCAGATGATTCTAGACCCAGCTGATCCAGTCACCTCCAACCATTCAAGTTTTACCAGCTGAGATCCCAGACATTGTGACACCCAGACAAGAAATTCCCACCTAGTTCCTGACCAGAAAAAAAATCTATGGACATGTTAATATGATTATTGTTTCATACCGCTAAAATGTTTGCTACTTAGCAATAAGTAACTAGAATAGAATACATATGTGCTTTTTCTTAGCTATAATCATAGAATGTGTGATTTTATAACCTTTGCTTTTTTCCACTCGGGCTTTTATTAATCGCCAATATGCTTATTGTCATCTAAAGGACAGTTTAAATAACATGGAAAGAGTACAGGCTTTAGAGTCACAAAGTCCTGGTATCTGGATATCTCAGGCAGCTGAGAGATAACTACTTATTTGTTTCAAGTTTCCGTTTCTTCATCTATCATTGGTAATACTAACATTTACCTATTGGGATTGTTGGGAGGATCAAATGAGATAAATCATATGATGCTTGACACATAGCAGATTTCTGGAAATGGCTTCCTTTTCCTGTGTAGGCTTCATACCTATCACGTTATTGGTGTTATAATTACTTTAAAAATACAAAAATTTTGCCAACTTCTAGTTAATTAGCAGAATGGCATAAAATAAAACTTAATATTTTTTAAAAACGAAATCTCAGGTCTTTCCCCCCATGTAAGCCAAGAACTTAACATCCTACATTACATACATGCTTTTAATTTTCCCCCAGTGTTAACATATGAAAGTCTAGAAACCTGACTGGTATCTGGTGAATGCCATACAAGTGTTTAGCTTTTGTTATCACTTGCTACTTATTTCTATTGAGCTGTATTCTATTGGCTTCTGACTAGTGTTCAGCTTTACTAAAGCAATTTTGAAGTTGGAGTTTCTAGGCAAAAATGTTTCCATAAGTGATCTCACTCTATTCAAACTTTTAATGTCCTGGCACTCTTTTAGTCCTGTTAAATATAAAACAAGGTAACTCATCACATAGCCCCAAGCTCTGACTGCGGAACCACTTGCCTCTTACAACCTCCATGATGGTACAAAAGTCTGAGAATACAATCTGTGTTTTCAAATCTATTTTGTAAGCTAGATTATTAATGAAAGTGAATTGCCAAGTCTAGAACTTAACCATCAGTAGTACTGTATTTCAGATAATTCATTCCTATGTAGGTAAATTATTCAGGAAGGAGAATGCCCCATAGCCTGACAATGTCCCAAAGAATAAGCCTCCACGATCTCTGATGGTTACATATCCCAACGTTTCATACCTAGAAACTCCTAGGAAAAAATATTTTCCTAATTTTTAACCTAAATTCCTCCTGCTGCAGATAAAGTTTATTCTCTCCTTAAGTCATTCATACAGACAAGTTTCGCAAAAGTGGCATCCTCCAAATATCACTGCAACTTCTTGGGGCCCTGAACTGCCCCCATAGCATTTTATCTATGAGACATGTAGGAAGCTGGCTTTCAAACTTTAAATCATTTATATGTTCCTCCAAGTGGACAATGAACTAACAGTAATAGTTCTTTAATGTATTCCATATATCACTTAGATGAGTATCTGTTAAAAGAAATCTGTCAGATTAACCCATCCTAAAGTTCGTCATGCCAAAATTTTGATGGTGATTCATCAATATATTTTTTCTGGGGACTTAAAAATGAAATTTTAAGATAACACTTCTCAATATATTTTGTAGATGTGAAAATTAAACATTCCTTTATGCTCTTCAGAGTTATCCCTTAGAATAATACAGTTATACCTTCCCAACACTCTTACTCCTCTCAAATTCTAAAAAGTGATAGCAGCTGCATATGTAATGATTTCAATGAATTCCTGTGGATATTTATCATATCCAATTTATTTTGAAATTCATCATCAGTTAATTCCTCATCCCTATTCATTCTCCAGATTCTCTGTTCCTTGTCAATGCTGATCTCCTGGGTTAAGTAAAAAATGAATGCATAATGCCCAAGCTTCTAGTTGTTTTGTGTGACCTTACTTTTTACCCAAGTTTATCTTTTATATTCATCCTTATCTTGAATGTGTGCATGTACATGTGCAGTTACACATGTGTGCGTGTATGTGTGAAGGTGTGAATGTATGTGTATTTTTTCTACTCCTCTCTTTTCATCAGTTATAGAAACAACATTATTTCTCAACTTTTTTTTTGTCCCCGGTTAATTTTTTTAAAAAGGTCTGTATTTCTTTCAGGTCTCTTTAACTTACTCCTTAATTTAGCAGCTCTGTTTTTTACTATTAAAACCTATTTTTTTTCCGTTCAGCTGTCTGTTTCTATTTTATTCACTTAGTCACAAATATCCAGTAAATGACCACTGAGTAAAAATGCACAGTGGTGGGCTTAAGACATATCCCCAAAGACGCAGGTCAAGGATCACGTCTGGGTAAATGTTGGGTTCAATGCCTGGTCTGCTCCCAGCCCCACAAGGTTTCTACTGGTGAAATAAGATAAAGATGAATATGAAAGAGAGGCTTGGGTAAAAAATAAGGTCACACATGAACAACTAGAAGCTTGGGCATTGTGCAGAGAGAAGCAGAATCAAGATCATAGACTGAGCACATGGACTCCTTCCCTTCATGCAAGTTCTGGGCATTGCTCTCGACATCAGCCAGCACTCATTTTCTCTCCCTTCCTGAAAGTCCCGGACTCCCTTTCCTGCAGGGGTCTTGATAAGTGTAATTTCTCCTAATGAGTTACATCTTATGCTTCAGAAGGGAAGAGCCCTGAGCTCAGTGGAGGTGACATTTGCAGCAGTCTCAGGCTTTTTCCAGAGAATCACCAGCCTTGGTGCTCTGACTGTGCCAGAGCCTGTGAGCTCAGTGACAGTTTTCTGTAGCTCTGATCCATGTTCAGTAGAACCTCAGATTCCTCCAAAGCTGGTGAAGAACCTTGGGGCAAGCTGAATCCCTTCCCTCAACTTCCTGGGCCTTTGGTTCTCTGGCCCTTCCAATGACTTTTCAAGCACCCAATTTCCTGTCCTTTCTTCCTTGGAATTCCTAAAAGGTTCTCTGCTTTAGAGACTAGACATTGACTGGTACACTGCCCCAAATCCCTTGAAATGACAGGTAACATATTTTAAAACCATATTACACATACAATGTGCCATCAATAGACCAGAAAATTTAAGTTATGCTTGAAATACGGCAAGCAGATGGAATCAGATCTAGAGAAAAACAAAACTGAAGAAAACCATCATTTAAAAAACGTGCCTGAGAAAACTGTTGTGAAGGTGGGACTGGCACGCGGCAGGTAGTCCAAATTTAGAACCACTGAAAACAGGGAGTGAGACAGTATATGGCACGTTTAACAGGGCAATTAATGGACTGGACTTGGTACTGCCTATCAGTCTCTCCTTGGTCTCCTGCCTGTGCTAAAGCAGTGAAGAGTAATAGACGATTTCAGGTCAAAGCAGCCAAGAAGACCGTGGAACTAAAGGGGCACAGTATTATTACCCAAAATAGCTGTTTAGCACCAGGAGGATGTAGAAAGGTGCCTGAAAGGAAGACAAGCTACCAGAACACCCTGATGTCAGCCTGTCCTGTCCCTTGCCTACAATTGTCAGTGGAAATATGTAATAAGCACAGATAATATTCACAGAGCAGTAAACAGGGATTTACAACTTCAAAAATGAGTGGACAAACAAGAATTATTTAAATATTTGTAGGAAGCCAGTAAATGCCATGAAAGAGAGGCCTGAAACTCCATTTACAAAAGAAGAATTTATCCCCAAGGAAAAGAAATTAATACAGCAAGAGAGGACTTTGAAATAAGTAAAATTAATGTCTGCAAGGAGATGTGAAAGGATAATGCCCCTGTGAAAAAAGTCTGAAAAATTTCCCATTAACATTTTGTCGATAATATTAAAAATACAACGTTAATTTGAACAAGAGAACATTTACAGGTAAAAAATAACTTACCAAGCTAGAAGGTCATTCCAAAGAGTCTGTCACAGTGCAGCTAAAAGGACAAAACTGTGGAAAGCATGAAAGCTAAATAGGAGACATAAATGATAGACTCAGGGGTCCAACCTCTATGCAGCAAGAAATCCAGGAAAAGAACAGACAAGATGGAGAGTGGAGTACAGCAAGTGATCAATAAAATAATCAAATAAAATTTTAGCTGAAGAAAAACTTGGTTTCTCAGATTTAAGAGCTCAACAGAATTACAGAAATATAATACTTAGAAATGTCACAGTGAACTCTCAAAGCTACAGAGAAAATCCTCAAAGTTTCCAAGAAGAAAAAACTCATATAATCATATTAAAAAGACAATCAGATTGGCAGCAGTTTTCTTATTGGCAATACCAAGTGTAAGAAAATAGTAGAGAGATTTATCAAAGTTAAAGAGAAAAAAAAATTTTAATCTAAAATCTTATGTTTTAAAGCAACTGTGGTATTTTAAAATACCAGGCAACACCAGACAAAATAGAATTTTAGGAAAACACATTTTTAGAATGGGAAAATAAAGTTGCATTTTCTGTTGATTAGAGGTATAATCAAACAAGAAACTTCACACAGCAAACAAAATTTTAACTATGTAACACAAAATAGGATAGGATTATAAGGAGAAACCGGTAAATACTCGATCATAATAATAGACTCTAACATATCTCTCTCACAAATCAGAATAGCAATTAGATTGTGCATCAAAGGACACAATCAACTTTTTACAATTCCCCAGGTTGTAAAAAGACAACCTAGGGAATGGGAGAGAATATTTGCAAATCATATATCTGATAAGGGGTTAATATCCAGAATAAAGAACTTATTCAACTCAACAACAACAATCACCTAATTTAAAAAAGGACAAAGAGTATTTCTCCCAAGATGGCCAATGAACATGCAAAAAAAATTCTCAGCATTACCAATCATTAGGGAAATACAAATAAAAACCACAGTAAGCTATCACCTCAACCCTTTAGAAAGACTGCTATTAAAACACACACACACACACACAGAGAGAGAGAGAGAGAGAGAGAGAGAGAGAGAGAGAGGGAATGAGTGAGAGAATAACCAGTGTTGGTAAAGATGTGAATAAATTGGAACCCTGTACATTGCCAGTGGGAAGGTAAATGGAGCCGCTACTGTGGAAAATAGTTTGGCAATTTCTCAAAAAATCAAAAACATAATTCATGTATGATCCAGCAACTCCACTTTTGGGTATATATTCAAAAGAATTAAAAGCAAGGTCTTGAACAAACATGTGCTCACCTGTACTCATTGCAACATTATTCACAATAGTCAAGAGGTGGAAGCAACCCACACGTCCACTGACAGATGACTAGGTAAACAAAGTGTGGTGTATCCATACAATGGAATATTACTCAGTTTTTAAAAAGAAGGAAATTCTGCCACATACTACAATGTGAATGAACCTTGAGGACATTATGCTAAGAAAAATAAGCCACAGAAGGGCAAATACTGCATGATTTCACTTATATGAGGTACTAGAATACTAAAATTCATAGAAAGTAGAATTGTGGCTATCAGGGGCTGCAAGAAGGGAATAATGGTGAGTTATTGTTTAATAAGCAGAGTTTCCATTTGGGATAATGAAAAAGTTCTGGAGACAGATGGTGGTGCTACTGCCACCGAACTATACATTTTTAAATGGCTAAAACGGTAGATTTTATGTTGGGTGTATTTGACCACAATAAAAAAGTAAATTTAAAAAGAGAAAGAAACCACACATAAGGTTGGTGGCATCTTGGAAAAAGATGTGAGCTTTACTTGTCAGAATGTGGTTCCACTCCCCACTGGGTGAAGATACCTTACAGAGGTTCTTCCCTAACACGGATTTCCACAGTAGAGTGGATGTAAGGAAAATCAAGGCAAAAAGAAGCCTACAGTTTCAGAGCGCCTCATTGGGTGCTGTATTTGAATTCTCTCCACAACAGTCATAGCTGTCTGTTCCCTCTCTAGTTTATCTATTTGTGGGTTTGTTATCTGGCCCTTCCCACAAGACTATAATCTTCCTGTAATCTTCCTTCACTGATCTATGTTTAAAAGAGTGCTGGCTTCATGAATATTTGTTGGATGAATAACTACCTTGAAAATGAATCTCAGTGCTTATAGGCAAGTCTTTCTGTAAGATGAATTCTTGGAGATAGAAAAGCTGCATCAAAGGGCATATGCAGTGTAGGTATTAGGACAGTTGGTATTTCCAGGTGGTTTGAGGCACTTGAAATAGTCAGTATGCATTAAGTGGGCACCACATCTGGAGAGCTCAGTGTGCTTGGGTTCACCTATGCATCCCTAGATGGTTCTAATGTGCAATCAAGATGAAGAACCACTCTTCTAAGCCATCTTCTATGTTGTTCTCATTATAAAATACACGAAGGTTCAACTGGATGTGGTTTTCATATAATTGCTCCAGCCAATTCATCTACAATTATTTATAGTGATTCATAAAGCCCAGTTTTTTTATTTATAGATGTTGACACTGGCATATAAGAAATAGAGAACGATTGTTTACAGGAGTCATGTGGTTATCTAACATTTAATTGGTCAGTCTTCCTGAAGTAAAGTTCGTGACCGGTGCAGCGTATGATGTTAAACACATGTCACCCATTTTGGCATTTGATTTCTTACATAGGTATGTTTATATAAGAAATGTGCATGCAACTGAGATGGTCACAGAGATGGGCTTTGGCAAATTCTGCTTATATGGTCCACAAATTCCATGTGGTTATGGACAATGGAATTATCTTGCAAGAGCCCTATCTTTGTACTTACTAAGTATGTGACTCAGAAGAGTAAAATTTTTAAATGCCTTGGAAGTGAAATATGTGAATAAAGAATCAAAATGTGTTGGTGTTTTATTGATGTTTAAAAATGTGTAAGAATGATGTGTGTTATCCCAGGAGAGTTAGTGAAGAAAAAAATGGGCCAGAAATAAAATGACAAATAGACAAAGGAAATAAGAAGCCAAGAAAAAAATTCTTAAAAATTGGGGTTTCCACACATACTGGGGCCTGTTGGGGTATGGGGGACAAGGGGAAGGAGAGCATTAGGACAAATAGCTAACGCATGCAGGGGCCTAAAACCCAGATGATGGGTTGATAGGTGTAGCAAACCACCATGGCACACGTATACCTATGTAACAAACCTGCATGTTCTGTACACGTATCCCAGAACTTAAAATTTAAAAAAATAAAAAACTAAAAATAAAAGCTACTCAGGAGGTTGAGGCAGGGAAATTGCTTGAACCAGGGAGGTGGAGGTTGCAGTGAGCCAAGATCGCACCACTGCACTCCAGCCTGGGTGACAGATTGAGAAATTTGTCTCAAAAAAAAAAATAAAATAAAATTTAATTTTTAAAAATTGGGGCTTCCTGAAAAAGAAACTATAACTAATGACTAATGACAATTGTAAAACTATAAGAAAATGTTTCTGAGGGAAACTGATATGTTCTCATACGCACACACACACACACAAAAATCAAAACTAAACTTATAGCTAAATAAATCCTGGAAAAATATCTACATGACCAAAAGAAGAAACATCCCATAATTTTCAAGAATGCAAAACAATAGCAAATTATCAGACTAGCTGCATAACTGTTCAACAACCAGGATATGATTGTAGTGTGAACCTAGAACTCTCAGATGTGTCATTCGTGTGGGTAAGCAACAGATAGTTGCACATGAGGGCTCAGAAAATATTTCATGCAAGAATTCTTTCCTCTTCTCTCTCTTTTTCTTTCTTTCCTTTTTCTTTCTTTCTCTTTCTCTCCTTTTGTGTGTTTGAGACAGGGTCTCACTCTGTCACCCAGGCTGGCGTGTAGTGGGCAATCACAGCTCACTACAACCTCCACCTCCCAGGCTCAAGAGATCCTCCCACCTCAGCTTCCTGAGTAGCTAGGACTACAGGTATGCACCACCATGTCTGGCTAAGTTTTGCATTTTTTGTAGAGTTGAGGGTTTTGCCATGTTGCCCAGGCTGATCTCAAACTCCTGGGCTCAAGTGATGCATCCACCCTGGCCTTTCAAAGTGCTGGGATTACAGGTGTGAGTCGTCACACCCGGGTGCCTCTTCTTTTTCAAGAAAAAAATAATTACTTGAAGATGTACTCCAGCTGACAAAGAAATTAATGAGATTAACAATTCCAGCTTTTAACCTATAAAATGAGCAATGATCAAAAAGCTTGATGGCACACAGTGTTGGCAAGCATGTGATGGGACATAGGTACTCATTTCTTATTCAGAGTATAACTTGGTGCCATCTCTTTTAAAAGTAATTGTAAATATTTAACAACATTTGAAATGAGTATATCCTCTAGTGTCTAGCAAACTACAAACTGCATGGAGGAGATATTGGAGGAGGCATAGGATTGTCATGGCAACATTCCAGAGACAGCTGAGGACACCAAGATTTGTACAAAGGGTAGAAGGGTAGTATTCATGGAGTAAAATATTTGGTAGGGTGTAGAGAAAAATGAGAATTTCTTAACAACCACTTGGATGCTGAAAATCCAACTAAGGAGAGGCAAAACCTAAAGCTTATTGGGACAGATCAGAGAATCGTCACGGGCTTGGAGAATAATGAGAAACCAAGATGAATTGCCACCTCTCCTTAGCAAATGCCTAGAATCAGAGAGAGAACATGCAGAAAATTGTGTTTAATTGGTGAGATTCTTTCACATGGGCATCGGAGATGGAGAAGAAGACCCCTGACTGTGAAGAAGAGCACACCCTGGACATTAAAGCTGTCTAACTTCCTTCTCACCCAGTTTTATTTAATCATGGTGATCTCATCTCTCTTAACTGGTTCAGGATCCGTTGAGAACTGGGATTGGTTAAAGAATGGACATGTTACCAGTGAGAAGTGAGGGAAGGTTTGCTGAGGACCTCTGGGAAAAATGTCCTCTTAAGAGAAACCCCTGGAAGACATCCTTTCTCCCTACTCTGGGTGCTGTTTGTGTATGCATGGGAAGACAGGAAAAATTCTGTAGACATTTTCTGGCCACTTGAAGAGTAATGGCAATAAAAGAGGGAGACAGGATTAAGCCAAACTTAAAGCCTACCCTACTCCAGGACTTTAAGTCAGTGAATCATTTCCCTCTCTTATTTATAAGGTAGTGTGAGTTTGGCTTTCTTTCACAACAGTAAGTCCTCTTAAGTGATACAGAGGATACTGTGAGAGAGGCAAGCTAGCCCTTCAAGACAACTTGGCCATGCCTAGCCCCTTACACAGTGGAATGGGGGTAAGTTCAGCAATCCATTGTCACTCCCCAAAGGCCTTCTGGAAAGTCTTTTGATTAAAAAGAATGAGACTTCGCCTGACACTGTGTAGTATAGGTAAAAAGAGACTGAGATGTAGTGGAAGAGACTTGATATAAAGAATTATCACTTCAAGTTTCATGTAAAATGGGTTCCAAAATGAGTTCGGTGGCTCACGCCTGTAATTCTAGCACTTTGGGAGGCTGAAGCAGGAGGATCACTTGAACCCATTAATTTAAGACCAGCCTGGGCAACACAGTGAGAATATGTCTCAAAAAATAAAAGAAAACACTATATGTATATGGGTAGGCAGGTGGGCCTTGTTTATATTCTGCTAGTACCTCCTGGGTTCAAGTATGTATTACTGCTGCATTTATCATCCCCAATGTCTTTTTTCTGCATCTTCTTTTTGTTTCTGAGCACTGCCCAATCCCTTTTCTCCCCAAAAATTGTGTATAGCAGACTCTACTGCAGATGTCAGGCTACAGAGGATGTTAACAGGGGAACAGAGCACAGCCAACAACTTAACATCCATCATAGACACCCATTTCCTCACAAAGTCCCCTTTATTTCTGGCTTTCTCTTCTACCTGGGCTTCAATTTATTGCTATATTGCTGATTCTCCTTGATCTTTTAACCTTCTTTTCATAAACTCATTTAGTCCCTTGAAAAAAAAATATGATTTCTTATGAGGAACATTTTACCTGTTTCATCAACTCATCCAGCCTATTCCAGCTATGCCCATAAAGACTTAACTATCTTTAAAATAACATATTTGGCCGTGCTTACTGGCTCATGTCTATAATCCCAACACTTCGGGAGGCCAAAGAGGGAGGATCGCTTGAGGTCAGGAGTTCAAGATCAGTCTGGGAAATATAGGGAGACCCCATCTCTACAAAAAAAAAATTAAAAATTATCTAGGTATGGTGGCACACATCGTAGTCCCAGCTACGTGGGAAGATGGCTTAAGCCCAGGAGTTTGAGGTTACGATGAGCTATGATGGTGCCACTTCACTTGAGCCTGGGTGACAGAGTAAGACCCTGTCTCAAAAAAAAGAAAAATATATTGTATTTTACACATTTACAGGAATAATAACTAAACAATGAAAACAATCTAACTCATCATTTAAGCAAGTTGTAGTCCATTTATATAGTGGAATACCAAGCAACTATCAAAATCATGTTGTAATCTTCCATTTCAATGTGACCAACTGAAAACATCTCAAAGTAAGAACAGTAAAGAAGTACAAAAAAGGTAAGTGTAATGGTCCCCTGCACCTGTCCTCCTAACCCCTGTTGGATTAAGAAAGACGAAAGACCAACCCTTTTCTGGAGAATTACCTTCCTCCTTCCTGTGTTGGCCAGGGCTGTTGGAACAATGTGAGCTTTCTCAGCGATTTTTTGCAGTGTTGTTCCCTCCCTCGAGGTTGAGAGGAGATAACCACTAACCTAGGAATTTGCAACAAATTTTTATTACTTTAAGCTGAAAAAAAATTAAGTGCATAACAGTATTGTGAAGGAGAGGAGAAAGTATCAGGGAACCACGGCTTTTGATATATCTCTGGAAGAGAGAATGTAGAATGGATACTGAAAAGGCTGCAAGAGGGGTAGGAGCCATTTTCTCAGCAACAAAGTAAAAGAGAGGCTCTGAGCTTGGAGGTAGCTGGACTAAGAAGAGGGACAGAAATCAAGATGATTTAGGGAGGGATTATTTACACAGCAATTGTACTACTTGGCCCCTTCCCAACCCCATCCCACCCTCTCTAAGATGGTCACAATGTTTGCCTCCACAATAAAACCAAAGAACTAATATCTAAAGAAACTAATATGCCAGAAACACTTCAGAGCAAAGCCGTCCTTATTGGTATAAAGCAGGATGGAGTTGGTCTGTTTGTCTGCCTGCTTTCAGATCTTACTCCCTTAAGTAAAACTTTTAGTGACCATATTCACACTCAGCTTTCAATGAATGGGAGAAATGTGTTGGTTCAACGAGACTGTACACTTGTGAGGAAACTCAGACATGCTCCCTCTGTTAAACAGCTTGTTGTTTTGTCCGTTGTTCATAAATATAATGAGGAAATAAAACAATGACCTCAAAAGAAACAGTGATAATTGAGGGAACACAAAATAACTTCCAACTTTAAAATATTAGAGAACAAGTTGCCTATAGAAAACAAGAACACCCTGCTAAGAAGAATATGCAAAGAATACCAAAGAGTTCATGGAAATTTTAAAATGTCATTGAAAATACAAGAAATTCAATAGACTTTGAGGAAAAAAATTAAAGAAATCCTCTAAAGGACACAAAATAGAGCTTGGAAGAAAAGTTAAGACATAGAAGATCATGTCCCTGTTAGTTAGATCTCATCTAACAGGAGTTCCTAAATGACAAAGAATGTAACAGAGAGGGAGAAAAGGTAATAAAAGGAAATTTTCTAAAACTAAGAATAATGTTTATGAATTGAAAATTCTTACTAAATGTATCTGGTAGAATGTTTCTAAAGATGGTTACAGTATCTCTTATCCCCTTGACTGTTGCACTGAGACTTTGTCACTCTTTTCATCAAACTGTACTGCCCCTACCCTTAAACTTGCACTTCTCCTGAGACTTGCTTTTACTAACAGAATGTGGCAGCAGTGGCACTGGGTAGCTCCTGAGACTAGGCAGGATGAGGCATTGTACCTTCTGCTTAGCCTTCTTCGGGGAAGCCAGCTGTCATGCTGCAAGAAAGCTCAGGTTAGAGAGTCAAATAAAGAACACCATCTGGAGAAAGCGACCATGTGGAAGAGCACCAAGGCAACAAAGATATGAATGAAGCTTTCTTGGTCCTTCCAGCCCACCCCAGCAGTCAGCTGAACATAGCTAAGTGAGTGATCCCAGTTAACCCCAATGTAGCAAAGCAATTGCTCAGCTAAGTTCAGCACCATTTCCTGGCTAATAGAATAATAAGAAATAGTAACTTGCTATTGTTTTAAAGCATTAACTTTTGGGTGGCATGTTATAATGCTGTTAATATTTTTTAAGGCCCTTACTTGAACATATCCAGCATTTTTTCAGAACTCTGATGATAAAGGTAAGATTCTACAAGATTACAGAAAGAAAGAATAGTTATGTATAAAAGATTGAGAATCAGAATGGTATCAGACTTTTATAAGGGGCATTAGATATTATAACTCAGTTGAGCAATGCCTTTATACTACTAAGAAAAAAGCTATTTTGAATGTATACTTCTATAGCTGGGCAAAACATCAATCAGATATGAGTGCAGAAAAGATATAGTTTTGTGCATGAAAATAATCAGAAAGTTTATCACAACCCACAGACTATCTCTGAAAATACTACTTCAGGATACAATACAGCAAATTGAAAAGGTAATTTCAAAAGATATGAAATCCAAGAAACAATAATACAAACCCAAAGATGCAATAAAATCTCAAGTTGACAGCAGTCAGTAAGTCTATACAACAACAGCTAAAACTTATAATAGTCACAGCCTCCAACAAGAATATCTTCAAGGGGAAAATATTCATAATATATGATTAAATATCTAAATTATCTTTGTAAAAAATATATAATCATGCTCTAATGAGAGAGATGATGAGAATGAAAATTAAACTATCCCTTTGCCTCTTTCTCTTCCTAATTTTGGTAAGATTTTCTTTGGATGACACAGACTTAGTGACATAAAATACCTGTCATATTTTCCAGAGACAAATATTATTTTATATTTTGAACTCTCATATGGTTTGAAATTTTGTTCGTTGTATATGTTACTTTTAAAAAATATTTTATATATTGTTATCAAATATTTCTAAATATTGCTGTAGAAAAAGTTTTTNCTTGAGCCTGGGTGACAGAGTAAGACCCTGTCTCAAAAAAAAGAAAAACATATATTGTATTTTTACACATTTACAGGAATAATAACTAAACAATGAAAACAATCTAACTCATCATTTAAGCAAGTTGTAGTCCATTTATATAGTGGAATACCAAGCAACTATCAAAATCATGTTGTAATCTTCCATTTCAATGTGACCAACTGAAAACATCTCAAAGTAAGAACAGTAAAGAAGTACAAAAAAGGTAAGTGTAATGGTCCCCTGCACCTGTCCTCCTAACCCCTGTTGGATTAAGAAAGACGAAAGACCAACCCTTTTTCTGGAGAATTACCTTCCTCCTTCCTGTGTTGGCCAGGGCTGTTGGAACAATGTGAGCTTTCTCAGCGATTTTTTGAGAGGAGATAACCACTAACCTAGGAATTTGCAACAAATTTTTATTACTTTAAGCTGAAAAAAAATTAAGTGCATAACAGTATTGTGAAGGAGAGGAGAAAGTATCAGGGAACCACGGCTTTTGATATATCTCTGGAAGAGAGAATGTAGAATGGATACTGAAAAGGCTGCAAGAGGGGTAGGAGCCATTTTCTCAGCAACAAAGTAAAAGAGAGGCTCTGAGCTTGGAGGTAGCTGGACTAAGAAGAGGGACAGAAATCAAGATGATTTAGGGAGGGATTATTTACACAGCAATTGTACTACTTGGCCCCTTCCCAACCCCATCCCACCCTCTCTAAGATGGTCACAATGTTTGCCTCCACAATAAAACCAAAGAACTAATATCTAAAGAAACTAATATGCCAGAAACACTTCAGAGCAAAGCCGTCCTTATTGGTATAAAGCAGGATGGAGTTGGTCTGTTTGTCTGCCTGCTTTCAGATCTTACTCCCTTAAGTAAAACTTTTTAGTGACCATATTCACACTCAGCTTTCAATGAATGGGAGAAATGTGTTGGTTCAACGAGACTGTACACTTGTGAGGAAACTCAGACATGCTCCCTCTGTTAAACAGCTTGTTGTTTTGTCCGTTGTTCATAAATATAATGAGGAAATAAAACAATGACCTCAAAAGAAACAGTGATAATTGAGGGAACACAAAATAACTTCCAACTTTAAAAATATTAGAGAACAAGTTGCCTATAGAAAACAAGAACACCCTGCTAAGAAGAATATGCAAAGAATACCAAAGAGTTCATGGAAATTTTAAAATGTCATTGAAAATACAAGAAATTCAATAGACTTTGAGGAAAAAAATTAAAGAAATCCTCTAAAGGATACAAAATAGAGCTTGGAAGAAAAGTTAAGACATAGAAGATCATGTCCCTGTTAGTTAGATCTCATCTAACAGGAGTTCCTAAATGACAAAGAATGTAACAGAGAGGGAGAAAAGGTAATAAAAGGAAATTTTCTAAAACTAAGAATAATGTTTATGAATTGAAAATTCTTACTAAATGTATCTGGTAGAATGTTTCTAAAGATGGTTACAGTATCTCTTATCCCCCTTGACTGTTGCACTGAGACTTTGCCACTCTTTTCATCAAACTGTACTGCCCCTACCCTTAAACTTGCACTTCTCCTGAGACTTGCTTTTACTAACAGAATGTGGCAGCAGTGGCACTGGGTAGCTCCTGAGACTAGGCAGGATGAGGCATTGTACCTTCTGCTTAGCCTTCTTCGGGGAAGCCAGCTGTCATGCTGCAAGAAAGCTCAGGTTAGAGAGTCAAATAAAGAACACCATCTGGAGAAAGCGACCATGTGGAAGAGCACCAAGGCAACAAAGATATGAATGAAGCTTTCTTGGTCCTTCCAGCCCACCCCAGCAGTCAGCTGAACATAGCTAAGTGAGTGATCCCAGTTAACCCCAATGTAGCAAAGCAATTGCTCAGCTAAGTTCAGCACCATTTCCTGGCTAATAGAATAATAAGAAATAGTAACTTGCTATTGTTTTAAAGCATTAACTTTTTGGGTGGCATGTTATAATGCTGTTAATATTTTTTAAGGCCCTTACTTGAACATATCCAGCATTTTTTCAGAACTCTGATGATAAAGGTAAGATTCTACAAGATTACAGAAAGAAAGAATAGTTATGTATAAAAGATTGAGAATCAGAATGGTATCAGACTTTTTATAAGGGGCATTAGATATTATAACTCAGTTGAGCAATGCCTTTATACTACTAAGAAAAAAGCTATTTTGAATGTATACTTCTATAGCTGGGCAAAACATCAATCAGATATGAGTGCAGAAAAGATATAGTTTTGTGCATGAAAATAATCAGAAAGTTTATCACAACCCACAGACTATCTCTGAAAATACTACTTCAGGATACAATACAGCAAATTGAAAAGGTAATTTCAAAAAGATATGAAATCCAAGAAACAATAATACAAACCCAAAGATGCAATAAAATCTCAAGTTGACAGCAGTCAGTAAGTCTATACAACAACAGCTAAAACTTATAATAGTCACAGCCTCCAACAAGAATATCTTCAAGGGGAAAAATATTCATAATATATGATTAAATATCTAAATTATCTTTGTAAAAAATATATAATCATGCTCTAATGAGAGAGATGATGAGAATGAAAATTAAACTATCCCTTTGCCTCTTTCTCTTCCTAATTTTGGTAAGATTTTCTTTGGATGACACAGACTTAGTGACATAAAAATACCTGTCATATTTTCCAGAGACAAATATTATTTTATATTTTGAACTCTCATATGGTTTGAAATTTTGTTCGTTGTATATGTTACTTTTAAAAAATATTTTTATATATTGTTATCAAATATTTCTAAATATTGCTGTAGAAAAAGTTTTTTGTTATATGGGAAATACTTTTTTAATTTTAAAAAAGGATATATATAGAAATAAAAGATATCTTTTGTTTAGGAAATTATTAATGATATTTTTCTTTTGTGGTCTTTCAGATTTTCTATATTGAAAACTGAAAACTGAGAATTATTTAAAAAGAAAACTTACAGCTCTCAAAAATAACCAGAAAGTAAAAATTCATCAGGCAGGTCATGTCAGAAAAATTGAAATGTTTTGTAATGGCCCATGCCTTCCATGCTTAACTTCTCAAAGCTCATATTATACCTTTGAGTATTAGAAGTTGACAGATCTATTTTTACATCAGTTTTAGTTCTTTTAGTGTCTTAAACCCTGTATATGAAATGTATACTTAGAGCTCTTGACATACAATGTCCAGAAGCTTCTACCCTGTTTAAAGTATAAATATTTTAAAAAGCTGAAACTAACACACTTTTTATTCTCTATGTAATTAATACTTTTAATTATATAAAGGAGAGATTTTGTCATGATGTAATTTTCTTATTTGTTATTTTTGTAAAGAAAGATATATGTTAGTATTTAAGCCTTAAAATTCTGCCAGTGACAAGAGCCAGCAGAGATAATGATATAAAGGTAAATGATTGGAGAATAGTTTAGTTACCACTTAACATCACCCATCTGGACATGGAGGTTGTATAAATCCCGTAGGAACTAAAATGATCTTTAGTTGAAGTACAGGAAATAAACCAATGCAAAAATTTTTAAGTCAAAGTGGTTTGAAGGAGAACATTAAACAGGATAGAAGACAAAGGAGGTGCATGGTGGGCCATTCAATTCTGTCATATTGGTTTTGGAGACCAATTGGGACTGGACCCAAAGCATCTGGTAAGGTACTTGGATTAAAATGAACCAAAATCCAGTGGAAAATGTTTTCACAAGATAAAAACAGTTTTGATTCACTCTTTCCAAATATCCTTTCCAAGTAACACCAATTCTAATAAAAGTTGTTTGTTCCTGCCTGGTTGGAGGTCAACAGGGCAAATCATTTGCTGGCTACCTTGAAATAAAAACAGCTCCTCTATTATAAAGCTTGGTTTTTAAAGCCTGGAACTATAAATCTGGGTATAAGCAGCACCAAAATGCAGGCTCAGACTCCAACTCTGATTCTGGAAAGCTGACTCTGGAAGGCAGATAGAGAAAGTCTGTGAAATCACTGCAGGGTCCAAAGCCGTCATTCCTGGTGGATAGTGCCATTGCAAAAGAAAGACCTTTACTCAAGCCCCGGCGCCTTTTGCTCTTACCAAGATGGGGCTTACTGAGATGAACAAAGAGGGCCCAGAAAGATCTGGAAAATAAATCAAAAAAGAAAAGGGGAAAATGAAAGAAGGGAAAGAGAAAAGACAGAAAGGAAAAGGGAAGAGGAATGAAAGGGCAAGAAAATAAATCCACCTGGCATGTAAAGTAGGCTCAGGGCGAACTCAGGATGGGAGCAGCACTATGCCCTCTCTCCCACCTTCCCTCAATTACTGAGTTCTCACCCGGGCAAGAGGCTCCCTGTTCTGGATTCTGAATATTCCAGAGCCCTGTACTGCTCCTCCCCGAGCTGTGCTCCAGACTACAGGAGACAGGGCCAAGTGGATGTGGTCGTTGTCCTCACTTCTAGATCTCATTCTATGTACTTTAGACCCTGTAACTGCCTACACAAATGGCTCCTGGAAGCTATGCAGGTCCCCATGGTCTACATGGGCCTCTTCCCTGCACCATCTCCCAGAAGGTGGTCTGCACCTCTTATGTTTGTATTTCTAGGCCTGAGGGGTAGCCCAAGAACAGTCACTTATAGTACGGCATTGTCTTACAGCTGGTATTTGGATAAGGAGTGGGTTGTTCACATGTGTGTACATAAAGCCCTTCAGTGTTGGATGGATCTGGGGAGAGGAAGAGAAAGGGAGACAGGAGGCAGCAGTCAGGAGCAGCCTCTCCCATCACATTTGGCATAGAACTTCTACAATTCCAAAATTCTAAAGTGAAATCGACCTCCCAGGTTGTAATAAAGGAATATTTGTCAAGGTAAAAGGAATAGAAATGACTTCACTTATGTTGCTAATTTGATTTGAAACTATTAAATATTTAAATATACGATATGTGGTTCTGCAGCTGCACTCTTGCTCCAGGCCTGCAAAGCTCATAAAATAAGGGCAGGACAGACAGACTTTATGTGTATCTATATGAAAGAGAATTTTTGAAAAAAGAAAACATCATTAGTACTTCTGTGTAACATAGTAAAGTAGATCTACAATATACCCTGAAACATAAAATAAATGTGACTATTTTAAGTGTTGGAGAAAGATGCTTTTACATACAGTTACCTGATTTAGTAAGTTACTAAGTGTGGCAGATTGTGGTTTCCAAAAATGGCCACAACAATTCTTTGCATCCCATATGTTCTTCCAGAGCCTTCTATGTCTCCTTTCTTGAACCTGAGTGAGCTTTTGTGGTTTCCTCAATTAGGGGTTTATGGCAAAAGCATCACCATGTGATTTTTGAATGTAAGTTATAAAAGACAATACAACTTCCTCCTAGGTCCCTTTCAGGTCACTTGCTTTTCAAACCCAGTCACCACGCTATGAGGAAGTCAAGAACTTACATGGAGAGACAAGGCGTAGGCATTCCTGCCCACATTTTTAGCTGAAGTCTTAGGCAACAGCACCTACCATACATGTGAGTAAACAAGCCTTCCCAATATCCCGGCCTCCACACATCCACCCTGGTTTATATCACATGGAACAGAGATGTACAATCCCCTCCAACCCTGCACAAATCAATGGATCATGAGTTAAATAACTGATGGTTGTTTTAAGCCACTAAGTTTGGGATGCCATTTATCTACTATTCAACAATAGATAAACTGAATCTTAAGTGTAAAATAATTTTATTAAAAAATGTGTTGTTATGTAACACATGCCTAATGTTTTTAAAATGAACTTCAAAAGGATAGGCGACTTAAGCAAAAATTGAATTATGACTTTTTCTACACGTACAGGAGGCATAATTCTATTTAATAATTTTAGTGTTTGAATGTAGTTAAAATTAATTAAGTCTGGGCACAGTGGCTCATGCCTATAATCCCAACACTTTGGGAGGCTGAGGTGGGCAAATCACTTGAGGTCAGGAGTTCAAACCAGCCTGGCCAACATGGTGAAACTCCATCTCTACTAAAAATATAACAGATTCGCCGAGCATGGTGGTGTGTGCCTGTAATCCCACCTACTCAGAAGGTTGGGGCAGGATTGCTGAACCCAGGAGGCAGAGGTTGCGGTGAGAGCCAGGATCACGCCACTGCACTCCAGCCTGGGCAACAGTGCAAGACTCCATCTCAAAAAAAAAAAAAAAAAAAAAAAAAAAAAAAA
>NW_016804545.1:2390535-2435529 GCF_001698545.2 Rhinopithecus bieti | reverse complement strand
AAAAAAAAAAAAAAAAAAAAAAAACAGGGAATAATAAGTGTATAAGTATCAACCAGAAAGTGGAGAAATTGATACTCTTGTGCATTGTTGGTAGACAAAGTTTAGATGCTGTGGAAAACAGTGGGTGGTTGCTCAAAAATTCAAAGATAGAATTAGCATATGATCTAGCAATCTCACTTCTGGATATATACCGAAAAGAATTGAAAGCCGAGTCTCAAACAGATACCCATGTTCATAGCAGCATTATTCACAACAGCCAAAAGTTGGAAGCATCCCAAGTGTCCATCGACAGATAGATAAGCAAAATGTATAATATACACACGATGGAATATTATTCAGTCTTAAAAAGGAAGGAAATACTGTCACATGCTATAGCACAGGTAAACCCTGAGGACATTATGCTAAATGAAATAAACTGGTCATAAAAAGACAAATACTGTATGATTTCATTTATATCAAGTGTCTAGAGTACTCAACTCATCATGACAGAAAGTAGAATAGTGGTTGCTGGGAGCTGAGGGCAGGCGGAATAAGGAGTAGTTGTTTAATGGATATAGAGTTTCAGTTTTACAAGATAAAAAGAGTTCTGGAGATTGGTGGCATAGCACTTTGTGTACTAACACTACTAAACTGTATGCTTAAAATGGTAAACTTTATGTCGTGTATATTTTACCATGACTAAATGTTTTTTAATTAATCAGTATTTTTTTATCTCAATGATTCCAGAGTTCACCCTACTCTTAGTCATTCTCTCATCATATAGGCATAGCTAATATTTATTATCCAATAAAATTACCAGATTTCCTTCTAAATTTGCAGAAGCAAAATGGCTCATGAAATTTAATATTTAGGCCAACAGTTTGGGAATCAGACACTTATCTTGTTGGTTCGTTAATAATGCATTCTGTAACCAATATATGGTGGCATGTAACATCTTTTTTAAGGCTGATGATCAAGGTCTTGGTCAGTGTTTACTTCTATCAAAGTTCAAATCTTGTGATCTATTATAATGCATTCACATTTTATATTTCAAATTTGAAATATATACAAACTATCTGATTCTCATACAGTTATATTTCTAGATGTGATTTTATTGATGTTTATGGTAGAGGATTATAATTTTCAAAACTGTAAAACCTGCTTTATTTGCTCTGTGTGGCAAATAGTTCAGCTTTCTCATTTTACATTGCAGAAAAAGTTGAAAATATTTTGCAATTACTTTGGTTATTAATTTCAAAAAAGAAAATATTCTATCATTATTTCTATGAGGGAGTTGTAATTATAATTTCAGAAGCCACATGCCCAACAGATGGACTGTTTTTTTTTAAGGATACCCAAAAGCAGGGTTGAAGTTTGAAGACAAAGAGAAAAATTATAGGTAAAAAAATAGTTTTTTATTAAAATGAAAAAAAAAATAATGTAAGAAATTATGAGGCCAGGCGCGGTGGCTCACACCTGTAATCCCAGCACTTTGGGAGACAGGCGGATCATGAGGTCAATAGATCAAGACCATCCTGGCCAACATGGTGAAACCCCATCTCTACTAAAAATACAAAAATTAGCTGGACGTGGTGATACACGCCTGTAGACCCAGCTACTTGGGAGGCTAAGGCAGGAGAATTGCTTGAACCAGGGAGGTGGAGGTTGCAGTGAGCCAAGATCGCACCAATGCATCCAGCCTGGCAATAGAGTGAGACTCCATCTCAAAAAAAAAAAAAAGAAAAGAAAAGAAATTATAATGAAAACTAATTTTAGAATTTAAATTGTTCCCTAATGCCTTTTATTTATTTATGTTGAAAGGGAAGGCTACTCATATCAGAGATACCTTCATGATGACAGTGCTGAGTAAACGTTTTGACCTAAGTGATTTGTAGTTACTTTTGCTTTCTATCTTAATATTTGGGTATGGTATCACACACAGAAAAATAAAGAAGAAAAAAAAAGAAAGGAATTTCCACTCTACATTCCCCAATTTGAGATTATTTTTCTATTAGGAATAATTTCAGAATTTTGTCAAGCAATTTTCAAATAATAATACTTTTTGTGGTTTATAATACCATAATCCACATGGTTCAGTCTCAGAGCAGTATTATGGCTAAAAGTATACAGTCCCTGCAAACAAATTTAATTTCGAAATAAATGAAGCCCTTTTCTTGTATGTACAGAACACTACGATGAAGACATGAGTTTCAGCAATTCTTAAAATCCTTTTTTCTCCCCTCCACCCATCACTATCACAAATAATGTCTGTTCCCGAACCTTTTCTCAAATCTCCAAAAAGTCTCCTCTACCTTCAACCCACATGACTTTTTCTATTATTTCTCCACTTACTTTCCCTCTTCTAGCCCCTCATTATACAAATTGACATTATATATAAATGGGAAATAAAATATATATTGACACTAAATCATTCTCCCTCATCCTCCTACTGTTCTAGTGAATCTCTCCGCCTGTTATTCTATTCTTTTTCTTCAAAGTCAAGAGAAATGGAAAGGCACTTTTTGAAAGAGAAAAAACAATGCCTGAACAAACCTGAAATTCTCTTTTGCAGACAGGTGGTAAGTATGAGAGAGAAACTAAAATTCTTCATACACCCATAATTTTTAGTTGGTTGCATTCTAATGGCTACAAAATTTACTGCCCTTTCAATGAAAGTATAAAGCTGTTCACAGAGAGTATCTATACTTAAAATCCTGAAACCATCATTCCATGCAGAACGTACTTTTTAAATATTAGCAGCAAGAGCTTAATAAATTGAAGGTTCTCCTCACTTCCTTTTAAGTACCTCAGAGAATTTAAAACCTAGAAGAGAGAGTTAGTTCAACTGTTTTTGCTCTACACATTCTTGCTTTGGAGAGTTGTAGTAGTTTGGGTTAAAATTTCGACCCTAAGCACTGTGAAATTCCCTCCCACGATGTGAGTCCCAAGAAACATCTGGAGTCTTCTGCAATGAGTCTCTGAATTTTCATTTCCCTATGCGGTACACATACAGGTTGCACATTATGATTTAATCAGCTGTCTAGAAAAGTAGGTTCTTAGAATTCTAACACACTGGAACTAGTTGTGGTGTTTTTAAAGTAACAGCAGGACCACACTTACATCCTAAGACGGCACTCAGTCAAGAGTTCTTTATATCTCTTTTACAGTTCCTCTCTTCATACAAAGTAAACTTTTCTTCCTTTGGTCAAAAGGACATAGGACGAGCTATCTAAATGAAAGCACAGTTCTCTTGTGTCCCATGAATCACTAAGTGACTTGGTTCAACATTAGGTCACCGTGGAACACAGACTGTAACAGAAACACATAAAAGCTCTGAAAGGGGAGGGGAGAGATGCTATTCTGGAATATCGTTGCCAGAGTAACATAAACCTTGTGTGTTTTCACAAGGAAATGAGTCAGTTGTTTCTGTTGGCTAAAACTCTGTTTTCTTTAATTTCATATTTTAGCTGTCTAATATATGCTGAAAGAGCCCAGGGTTTCCAGTCTTCAGACGGAGATAACTTGCTAATTAAAAGCTCAACAGAGGGTTTTGCATGGTAATTAAACAGAACTGGATAAAAGAAACACTCAAGCAAACAGGAGCACATAGCAAATGCAAGGGTGAGAGCACTCAAACCACAATCAGTCCTCCAAGAGAGGGCCTGGGGAGGGGAGTAATACCCATTGAGATAATTCAGAAGACAACAACACTACAAATAACATTCACTGTACCCAATTTGCTAAGAAAAAAGTATAATATACCCAGACAAACTCAGGATATTTTGCCTGCAATTATTGAGTTATTTTCACATTTTCCTTTTTTTTATGATTTACCATTAGAAAGACTTACAGCAGGGGCTACACATGCAGAAGCCCTCTGAGCTTGGCTGGTGACAAACTAGTGATGTAGGCTGGCTATGGGACAACAGGGAGTGATGGGGACTATGGCATTTAGTCAAAAAGTTTTAAATGCTGTGCTTTACATAATGTATTTAATATTTTATCTGTGAGCCAGATTCATCCTATAGGGTACTAGACCGGGACCTCTATTCTTAAGTGGCAAAAAATACACGCTTCTTCATTTTTATTTGAAGACTGGTTTTCTTTTAAATATATCCACTGATAAAAATGTCAATATTCATTCAAACTTTTAAAATTATTGATATAGATGTCTATATTAAGAATCCTGATACTTAACATATACATATATATATGTATGTAGTCCTCTTCCAGTTTCTTTGCTTTTACGTCCTGAAACATATGGCCATTTGGTACTACTCTGGCTATATTTTTTCTCCCTGTTTTTCTTGATACCTCTTTAAGCAAATAGTCATTACGATCTACCTACCTCTAATGGGTTAGAGCCTCTTCTCCCACACCCCAGAAACCTATCCTCAACTGCCCACTTTACTGGAACTGTTGACCTATTAATCGCCCGCCCTCGTGGACCTTCCAGCCCTGATTCCCTTAGGCCTCCCTAACTCTGTTAGTCCTTACTGGGGCCGCTCCTTGTTTGTAATACTCTCCTTCATTAGTTTCCCCCTGAACCAAACTATGTTAATTCTCCTCTTTATCCTTCAGTCCTCTGTTGACTTCCATATTTAAATTACCCAAGTCTGACCTCTCTCCTTAATTATCTTCTGAACATTATTACTGATATCCAATGTTCCACTCCAACATAATATTTTAAAAATCACACTCCCCGTTTTCCTCGTCTAAACCAGCAACTCTTCCTGACTTCTTTATCTCTGTCAATGGTACTATCATTCTCTCAACAAGACAGTCTCAAACCAAGAAGCTGTCTTTGATTCTTCCCTTTCCTTTCTTTCTCCTACACACAGGATTAGTCGCCAAGCCTGTTGGCTCTTGTGAAGTAATCTATTCCATATCCAAGCCTTCTTTTCGGATCTCATAGCCACACCCTTGACCAGAACCTTAGTTATTATCACTTCACGCCTAATGTATTCCAACACTTCCCTAATCAGTCTCTGCCTGCAATCTCTCAGTGCTGCAACCCATCCTGCTCACTGCAGCCAGATATGCTATATTTTAAACTCCACTGTCATGGCTGACCCCTGCTCAAAAATTCCGGTGGCATCCTGTGCCTGTAAGAAGTTCAGACACGGCAGTGTAGTATTCAGGTTCTCCAGAAGGGTACCTCCTCTTACACTCTTATTTTCCTAATCTCCCACCTGAAGTCCTTTTCTTTCTGTACTGTTTCACTCCTTGTCCTTGAGCCTTTCCACCACCCAAATGATGCTCCCCCTCCTAGAAAAAATGACCCTTCCCATTTTACTCCTACCCACTTTCTTGGCTCACCTCACTGACCACCTCCTCCCTGAAGCTTTTCCTGATCATATAGGCACTTTCTGCCATATTTCAGCTTGTATTTATCAAGGTCTTCATGAGTTTGGGTCTTGTGTTCTTCAAGAATTCTTAGCCCTCTAAACACAAGAAGTCTTGTTCATATATACTGTAGTCACAATGATATAGTCGCAATAGCTTTTCTATAATTATTTAAGACGGTAATTATCTTAATACTGTCATCTATAGCTACTAAGTTGTACACTGAATTGAATATACATTTCAATGAGTGTGTTATCAAGATTTTCATGACTTCTTTTACAGACATTTGTTCATTTTGCATGCATGTCTGAAAGATTTAAGAACATTAATTAAATGTCTAATCAATTTGTATCATAATTAACTTCATCCAAATCCTTTTTTAGCATCCATGTTCTTTCTTTCCTCCTTGGAAACGTTTTCTTCTCAGAGATTTTTTTTCCTGCATTTGTATTGATATCATATATACTTTATCAATTCTCATTTTCATCATTTTTTAAAACCTGTTATTCAGTTTTTAGAATTCTAACTCATAATGTAGAATGTATATAGTCTCCCATTTTTCAATTGACTAGGATAGTCTCCAATAATAGAATTGCTGGGTCTAAGTGTATATGAATTTGTAATTTTGACAGATACTATCAAATAGCTATTTATAATAGAATGAACTATTTTTCTCCCACAAAGATGATGTCCAAGACTGCCCATTTCTCCAAAGTAGGACTAACACAGTGCATTATCAAACTTTTGGGGTTTTGTCAGTTTAATAGGTGAAAAATTAAGGGTAGTTTTTAACAGTCACGTTTGTTGCGGTATAATTTATGTAATAAAATTTGTTTTATGTATGTTTTGAGTTTTGACAAACATATATGGCAGTATTAATGTAATCACAACCACAAACATATATAGAACATGTATAGAACATCACACCCCAAATCCTTCATGCCCCTTTACAGCAAATTCCCTAACCCCATCCCACACCTCTGGCAACCACTAATTTGCTTTTAGCCACCATGGTTTTGCCTTTTATAGTACTTCATGAGGAACCATACAGTAGGCACTCTTTTCTGTATGGCTCCTCCTATTAATAAAATGGTTTGAGCATCATCTGTGCTGATGTGTGTACCAATCTTTCATTCTTTCCTGTTGTAGCATAGTACTCCATTGTAGGGATAAATTAAATTTTGTTTATCCATTTACCAGTTAATAGACATATTGGTTATTTTCAGTTTGGGCCTATTATGAATAAAACCACCAGGAATAATTGAGTATAAGCGTTCCACACGGACAGGTCTATGCAAACCTGCCCCCCAAAGCCTGAGGACACTGAGAGGCCAAATAAAGAGGCTAACAAATCCAGTTTCTTGAAAATAAATATTTAATAGGGACTTATAAGCAGAAGTGATGTCTCAGGTGGCTGTGAGACAGTGGATACCCACACCTGCCCTTTGGAAAATATCTTTTCTATAGCAAGCTTTTAGGGCAAAATGTGCAGCTGGTCACATCTCAGATTTTCTTGCCAAAACTCATGACTACTGGAGAGGTTGGCTAAGCATCTTTATGAGAGGTTATTTATCCTACAGGTATTGTTTTAAGACCTTGCTGCCAAACACCTTGGTATGCAGAAGTCATCATTGCTTCAAGGTGGTGTCACTCTGGCCATACAACAAATTGTTTTTCTACAAGAAGTGTTTATGTGAAAATATGTTTTCAAAAACAAATTTTTTAATTAAAAAAAAGAAAAAAAGAAAAAAAGAAAACAGGCCAGTTGCAGTGGCTCACACCTGTAATTCTAACACTTTGGGAGGCTGAGATGGGCAGATTGCTTAAATCCAAGAGTTCAAGACCAGCCTGGGCAACATGGCTAAACCCTGTCTCCACAAAAAATACAAAAATTAGCTGGTCTTTGTAGAGCACACCTGTAATCCCAGCTACTTGGGAGGCTGAGGTGGGGGACTCCTTGAGCCCAGGAGGTCAAGGCTGCCATGTGGCATGAGAGTGCCACTGCACTCCAGCCTGGGAGACAGAGCAAGACCGTGTCTAAAAAAAAAAAAAAAAAAAAAAAAAAAAAAAAAAAATTCAAAAAAAGAAAATACGTTTTCTTTCTCTTGGATGAATCACTATAAATGGTATTGCTGAGTTGTATGATGTGTATTTTTAACATTATGAGAAACTTCCAAATTGTTTTCCAAAATTGCTATGACATTTTCTTTTATTCCCATCAGCAATATATGCGAGTTGCATTTGCATCATACCTTTGCCAATACAAAGTATTGTCGGTTTTCAGCTATAGTCACTTTAGTGGGTATGTAATGGTAATTGAGGTTTTAATTTGCTTTTTCTTCAGACTATTGATGTTGAGCATCCTTTCATGTGCTTATTTGCCATTTATATATCTTCTTTGGTGAAGTGTCTATTCAAATATTAGTTTTTTTAATTATTGAGTTTAAGTGTTCTTATATCTTCCATTTAAGGTCTATTTTAGAACTATATTTTACAAATATTTTCTTCCAGACTATGGCTTGCCTTCAATTTTCATAAAAGAGTTTTTTGAAAAGCAAAAGAATCTAATTTTGTATTTTAATGAAATCCAGCATAACAACTTATTAGTTTATAGTTTGTGTTTTTGGTTTTCTATCTAGCAAATCTTTGCTAACCAAGGTCACAAAGATTTCTTCACATACTTTCTTCTAAAAGTTTAACAGTTTCACTTTTATAATTCTATAATCCATTTTGAGTTAATTTTTAAGTATGATGTGAGGTAAAGACTTATGGATGCCTATTTGTTGACAAGACCATAGTTATCCAATTGAATTACTTTGAAACCTTTGTCAAAAATCACATAATCATATAATATATGTCTATGTCTATTTCTGAGCTTTCTATTGTGTTACATTAATTTATATATCTACCTTGATGTCAATATTGCACTGCACTAGTGACTTTATAATTAGTCTTAACTCAGATTGTGGAAGTCTCACAATTTTGTTATTTTTCAAAATCATGTTGGTTATTCTGGGTCCTTTTTATTTCTGCGTATATTTTAGAATCAACTTGCCAATTTCATAGTGTTGAAATATTGATTGGTATCATGATGAAATTATAGATTAGAGAAAAACTGACATTTTAATATTAAGTCTTCTAATCTGTAAACATGACCTTTCTCTTCATTTATTTAGGCCTGCTTTCATTTTTCTTGGCAACGTTTTAGACATTTCACTGTACAAATCTTGAGTATTTTTAAAAATCTAATTAATAGAAATAACGTTTTAAGTTTTTAAAACATTATTTCAGATGTTCTTATAAATTTTATTTCTATTTCCATTTCCAAATATTTGTTGACAGCATAGAAATACATTGGATTTTGTATATGACCTTATATCCTGAATCTTTGATAAATTTATTTTTCTGCATACATAATCATGTTATCTGAAAACAGAATTTTAATTCTTTCTATCCCTCTTTGTCTTTGTTCTATCATATTGCCCTAGCTAATAGCTTCAGTACAATATTGAAAAAAAATGATGAGTTCCTTTGCCCTCTTCCGACCTGAAAGGGAAAGCTTTGGTATTTCCTCATTAATTGTGATTTAAAATGTAGCGTTTTTGTGGAAACCTTTTATTATATTGAGAAAGTTCCCTCCTTCGTTTGCTGAGAGTTTTTTTCATGAATGAACACTGAATATTTCCTGTTTTTTGTGGATCTACTGAGATGATTATGCATTTTTTCTTTTATAGTCTATTGATATGGTGAATTGCATTGATTTTCAAATGTTAAACCTTTATGTTCCTGTGATGAACTCTACCTGGTCATGATGTATTATTCTTTTTATTGCTAGAGGTGATTCACCAAAATTTTGTGAAACATTATTGCTTCTGTGTTTGAAGATTACTGATCAGTGGTTTAATTTCCTTGTCTTCTGTGGGTTTGGCTTTTATTGATTGGTATTGGTATAACTCTGACCTCGTTTTGGGGAAGTATTCCTTCCTAACTTGTTTTCCGTAAGAAATTGTATAGAAATGATATTATTTTTATTAACTATTTGGTTAATTTACTAGGGAAGCTTTTGGGACCTAGCATGTTCTTTCTGGAAAAGCTTTTAACCATGAATTCAATATCTTCAGTAGATTTGGTACTATGTTACCTATTTCTCCTTATGTGCACTTAGCTTGCATCTTTTAGGGGATTTGTTCCTTTTATCTTTACATAAAATTTGATGCCATTAAACATGTTTCTTTGTTGTCCTTTTAATGCCTGTAGAATCTGTTGTAATTTCACTCCTTCCATTCCTAAAACTGTTTGTGTTTTACTTTTTTTCTGAACAATCTGACTATAAGTTTACCAATATTATTGCTTTTTTGAAAAATATAACTTTTGGTTTCACTGTGTTTTTGGTTGTTTGTTTTCTATTACACTGATTGTGTATATATCATTTGTTTCTTCAAATGTTTCTTCAAAGGTTTGTCTATATCATTTTATTCCTTCTGCTTATGTTAGGTTTAATTTACTGTTCTTTCTCTAGTTTCTTTTTTTTTTTTTTTTTTGAGATGGAGTCTCGCTCTGTCACCCAGGCTGGAGTGCAGTGGCGCAATCTTGGCTCACTGCAAACTCTGCCTCCCGAGTTCACGCCATTCTCCTGCCTCAGCCTCCTGAGTAGCTGGGACTACAGGCACCCGCCACCACACCCGGCTAATTTTTTTGTATTTTAGTAGAGACGGGGTTTCACCGTGTTAGCCACGATGGTCTCGATCTCCTGACCTCGTGATCTGCCTGCCTCGGCCTCCCAAAGTTCTGGGATTACAGACGTGAGCCACCGCGACCGGCCTCTAGTTTCTTAAGATATACACTAGGATCATTGATTTAAGACTTTTGTCCTTTTTTTAAATAAGCACTTACTGATATAAATTTTCTTCTTATAAACTGCATCTTACAGATTTTGTTTCGTGTTTCCACTTTCACTCAACTTAAAATATTTTCTAATTTCATCGTGATTTCTTATTTGAACTATGAATTATTTAGAAGTGTGTTGACTAATTTTTAAATATTTAGACTTTCCAGATATCTTTCTGTTACCAGTTTCTAACTTAATCTTACATACAGAAAATAGATTTTAGGATTTTAATCCTTTTATATTTATCGAGACTTGCTTTTCAATCCAGAGTATGGGGTCTATCTTGATAAGTATTCTATCTGTGTTTATTTGAAAAGCATTTGTATTTTGCTGTTGTTGGATGCAGTGTTCTATAAATGTTAATTAGGTCAAGTTGGCTGATATTGTTTGAGTAGTCTATATCATTTCTGATTTTCTGTCTACTCATTCTATCAATTACTGAAAACTGAAAGAGCAATGTAGAATCTCTGTCTATAATTGCAGGTTTATCTTTATTTCTCCTTTAAGTTCTATCCGTTTTTGTTTTCCATATTTTGAAGCTCTGTTATAAGGTGCATGTACATTTAGAATTGTGTCCTTCTGATGAAATGACCTTTATAAAGAAATGTTCCTCTTTGTTATTTCTTGTTCTAAAATCTATTCTGTTTGATATTAATAGGGCCACTGTAGGTTTTTTATTTAATGTGTTTGCATGGTATAAGTTTTTCCTTTTTTTACTTAAAGCTATATCTTTACATTTTGTATTGGTTTCTTGTAGACAGTATCACTGGATTCTGCATTTTTATACATTTTGACAATCTGCATTTTAATTGAGGCATTTAGACTATTTAATGTGATTAACAACTTAGTTGAGTTTAAATCTACCGTATTTCTACTTATAACTTTTTTCCCGTTTACTCTTTGTTCCTTTTTTCCCTTTTCTTAACGTCTTTTATGTTAATTGAGGGTTTTTTTTTTTATTATCCCGGTTTATATTAACTATTGACATTAGCCATATCTCCATTTCATTCTTTCAGTGATTGCCTCAGGGCTTGCAATTTGCATCTTTAGCTTATCACAGTCTACTTTTAAATATATTCCTATTTCCTCTCTCCTGTCCTTTGTGCTACTTTTGTTGTGCTTTGATTTTACTACCATATGTGCTATACCTTCCACAATACATTGTTACTTTTGCTTTAAATAGATAATTAGCATTTAAAGAAATTTTAAAAGTAACACTATGCCTGTTATATTATCTATATACTTTCAATTCCTGGGGTTCTTCATTCATTTGCATAGACCAAATTTCCCTCTTCCCTGATGAACTTTTTAAAATATTTCTTGAAGTCAAGATCTGTTAATGATGAATTCTTTCAGCTTTTGTATTTCTGTCTTTGTCTACTTTTCATTTTGACTGGTTAAAAAAGTATAGGTTGAAAGATTTATTTTCTTTTAGTACTTTAAAGATATCTCTCTTCTGTCTTCTGGCTGTAGAATAGCTGATAAAAATTATCCTATCATTTTAATCTCATTTCTCTGTATATAATGTATCTATATTCCCCATCTGCTTTTAAGATTTTTTTCTTTTTCAGTGGTTTTCAACAATTTGATTATGATGTGCTTTGTTCTGGTTTTAGGTTTAATCTGCTCAATTCATTGAGCTTCTTAGATTTATGGTTTTCATCAAGTTTGGAAAATTTTTGATCAGTGTTTCTTCAATAATGTTTCTATCCCTACCCCCTTTTTTTGGACTCCAATTAAATGCATATTAGATCACTTGATAGTTTCCTATAGGTCACTGCTGCTCTGGATATTTTTAGTATTTTTTTTCTCTGTGTGCTTCACAGATTCTGTTGCTATCTCTTCAAGTTTACTAATGATATATTCTACAGATGTTAGTTTGCTATTAACCCCATCCAGCACATTTTTCATTTCAGACACTGAATTTCTATTTATTTGAAAACTTACCCCAGTACTATTTATTTTTTTAATGTCTTCCATTTCTCTCCTTGTAATTGCCATGTTTTCTTAAATATGTGAAGCATATTTGTAATAGTCCTTTTAATATCATTTGTGTGTTTGTACAAATTGATTTTTTTTTCCTAGTTATGGATCATAAGTTTTGCATTTTTGCATGTCTGAGAGTTTTGGGGAGGATTATGATATGTTGTTTGTTGCTGGATTTCCAGTATTCCTTAAAATAATGTTGAATTTTGTTTTTATGTACAATTCAGTAATTTGAAATCATTTGGATCATTTCAAGGCTTGCTTTTAAACTGGGTTAAGATAGATCTAGGTGGACTTGCGTCTAGGATCAACTTTGCCCTACTACTTAGCATTCTACTTAATGCTCATGTATTAGGTCTTTCCACTTGGGCTCATGTGAACACAAACTATTACCAGCCCTGTGTGAGATCCTGGAATCTGTCTGTCCACTGATTTCCAGTGGTTTTTAACACAGCCTGAAGTCGTTTTCTCTCATTCATCTGTAGATTAGCAATCAGTGAAAGACTCAGAGGATTCTTCTGCATCCCCTAGAGAATTTTCCCAGAGCCAATCCCTCCACTCCAGTGTACTCCACAATAACTAGCCCTTGTCCTCCCTGAACTCCAGTCTGCCTCCTCCTCACCATAAGCTAACTGTGTTGGGTTTCCTCTGTCTTCACTGAAGCCTGGAAATTCTCCAGGCACGAGAAGCTAGTGCAATTATTCAGGTCTTTATTTTTCTTTCTGTTACTCTTTATTTCATTATTGTTGTTTGCTTTTTTCATTTTTCTCAGGGTTCCCAGACCTGGGCTGCTTGTTGTCCAAAGATGGAAAACTAATGTCTCAGATTGTGTCTAGTTTCCTACTTTGTTAAGGCAAAAGATTAAAGCTAGTCTCTCTTACTCAGTCTTGGCCAGAATCAGAAATTCCTATCAGTTTTAATATTTAATTTCTCTTACGATAAAAGAGATTGAGTATCTCTTCATGTGTTTAAGAGGTTTTAATATTTCTGCCTTTCTCTGTGAATGTGTTCACATCCTTCATCCATTTTTATTGTGTTTTGGTTCTTTCATCAGTTTCAATGGCATCATTTAGCTTCACTGATTCTTTATAGTTCCAAAAACAGTTTTTATTGTCCACTGATATTTCAATAGCTTTTCCTAAAATAATTTTCAATGCTGTTCTACTGGTGTCTTAAAGAATCTTTATCCCATTTGTACATCTGCATATTTTTATACTTCAGTGTAAACATCAGTTAAACAAGCATTTCTTAAGTATCTAAGGCTTGCATATAACTGTTCTAAAGCAAAGAAGGATCAAATTAAGCAAAAGATACATATTATGATCTTAAAGAGTTTATGATATAGATGTGGAGAGATAAAAATATATGTATGTTTATCTTTTAAGTTGGGGGTCTGGGGAGGGAGACAAAGCCAAATTATAAAATGAGCTAAGAAAGTCATAAAATTATTCTTGGAATAGATGAATCTTGAGAAGAACTTTGAGCAAAGTGATAAAATCTAAATATTCTCAATGAGGTAGGCTTTCCAGGGTCAATTGAAAAATGAGAAAAGGAAAGAGAAGCAGAATGAGGAGGGAAATAAGTCAGGGAGGCTCTGTGGGGTGGCAGTCTCCTCTCAGACCCCACTTATATCCTGTCCATTAGAAGAAAGTAAGAGTTCTGAGAAACAGAAGTCCAAGTTCACAGAAGCCTGGAAAAGCTGGTCTCAGAGATTTAAGAAAACACAGCACTGCCTCCTAAATAGTTAAGAACTAGATTCCCTCATTTAACAATGTATTAATATTTTTATGGATATTGATACATTATAGGGTTCTATTGGTGAGTTCATTGCAGTCACGTTTAACTTAGGGAGCATGAAGATACAGTAACAGGTTTAACTGCAATTCTACATTTGTATAAAATTCTGGTCCTTCTTACTAGTGATCTCTAGGCTCCCCACCCACAGAGGGGTTGACCAATCTCCATTTCCCACCCCATACTTATCAGCATTCCTCTGACCTCCTGGCCACATGGAATCAGATACTGTCTCCTAAGGCAGACCCCAGAAGACCTCCTGGAGAGGGGGTTCATGTCAACCCTGACTAAATGCTTGCATACTGATCCTTCACTGCATTGGTAGCAGAAGCTTCTTAACCCCATTTTCTGACCTCTATGGCTTGCCTTGTAAGCCCTCTGTGACTACCCAGCAATGGGCATTATCTCTCTTTTGTGTTTTCTTGATCCTGACTTCTTTATGAATCTACTTTCTTCCATTAGTGGCTCAAGCCCCTAAAATCTTATTAGTAGGAATGAAAATAATATCACTTCCTGAGGCTCATCAGTCACCCATGAATTGACTAAAGCCCAGAGCTTTTCAATAGTTCAAAATAGAGGGTTGATGCAATGGATAGATAAATGTGTGTTTAATCAAAAGGGTAAAGAATGGGAAATACGAATGGTAGAATAGAAATATATAAGAAAACTTGTAAATTGACAAAGGCAATTAAAGAATGAAAAGTTGATCGAACTTACAAGAAGAAGAAGAAATAAGAGCACAACAAATTACACTGTAAGCACTAATTAAAATGGATGGAATAAAATCAAGTACACCAATTACAACACGGAATGTGACCAGGTTTTCCTATTTAAAGACAGATATCTTTACTTTGGTATTTAAAAATAGAAGTCTGAGCTATATGTTGTTTATCAGAAACACATTTTCAGTAATAAAAATTTTTTAAAGAACTGAAAACAAAACGGAGGGCAAAATTATATTAGTCAATCACAAACAAAAATAAACAGCATAGGCAAGGCATGGTGGCTCATGCCTGTAATTCTAGCACTTTGGGAGGCCAAGGCAGGTGGATCACTTGAGGTCAGGAGTTCAAGACCAACCTGGCCAACATGGTGAAACCCCATCTCTACCAAAAACACAAAAATTAGCCAGTTATGATGGTGCAGGCCTTTAATCCCAGCTACTCAGAAGGCTGAGGCAGGAGAATTGCTTGATCCCTGGCAGCAGAGGTCCCAGTGAGCCGAGATAGTGCCACTGTACTCCAGTCTGAGTGACAAAGTCAGACTCTGTCTCAATAAAATAAGATAACATAAATAGAAGAAATACTAATTTCATAAAAGTTAAATTTAAGATTCAAAGCACTAAGCAGGATAAAGACAGAATATGATGACAAAAGTCACAAAAGTTATGTAAGTCATATGTGGGAGCCTGCCTGGGAATACTGGGTGCTATAGGCTTAATAAATAATTAATTCTTTAAAAAGTCATATCTTCCAAAGAAGATAACATCTTCCAAAGAAGATCTATATGCACAAAACAGCTTATGAACAAGAAAAATCTTTAGAAATGCAAACAGAAAATATTTAAAAGCGTAATTATAGTAGGAGACTTTAAAATCCCTCTTTCCGAGTGGTTTGATTAGTAAGAATAAGAATAGGCCGGACATGGTGGCTCACATCTGTAATCCCAGCACTTTGGGAGGCCGAGGCGGGAAGATCATCTGAAGTCGGGAGTTCAAGACCAGCCTGACCAACATGGATAAATCTTATCTCTACTAAAAATACAAAATTAGCTGGACGTGATGGCACATGCCTGTAATCCCAGCTACTCAGGAGGCTGAGGCAGGAGAATTGCATGAACCCGGGAGGCAGAGGTTGTGGTGAACCGAGATCGTGCCATTGCACTCCAGCCTGAGCAACAAGAGTGAAACTCCATCTCAAAAAAAAATAATAAAAATAAAAAATAAAGAAAAAGGAATTAAACGTACACTGAATGAGCTCATAATAATATAAGTAGAGATTCTTCAACTAGACAATATCCTTTTTTCTTCCTACATGTACATAAGACATTTACAACATCAATTTTGTACTGGCCAGAAAACAATTGCCCGTAGCAAAAGTTTTAAAACAGATTTTACAGGCCACATTCTGTAATCATAATCCAATAGTATTAGAATAGATCATAAAAATACCCAAAACAATTGCACATACTTGAAAATTAAGGCCCATACTCCTAAATAATCCTTGAAAACAAAAGTGGCTGCTAAAAATGGTATGCAGAAGAAGAGACCCACACGTTGCATGTACACAGCCCTCCCTGAGGGATAAGAAGTCATCCTTCATTCCCATTGGTCATTTTTATCTTTAGCAAAGCCACTACACCTATTCATCTTATCTCCTGGTGTCTGTCTGGGATTGATATTTACTTGTTTATTTATTTATATCACTGATTTGTTCTGTTAAAAATAAGCCAGTAATTCAAGAACAAATTAATTTGCCAACTTCTTAAAATCATACAAAGCATGTGGTTAGTTTTGGTATTTTCAAATATGTAGTTTAATATAGTTTTATGCATTGAAGTTAATAATGTGAAACACTTAGGGCAGGACACAGCAGTGTGTCCCACATGCAACATTAGCTGTTGTATTCATATGTCAGTCCCTATCTCCTCAGCTGAGTAGAAAGTGCTTCCTCCCCAACCCTAACCAACCTGTAGGTTCTTCCCCTAATGTGCTCCAAAGTCTCCCAAGGTGCCTTTTTCTCCCCATAGGGCCAGTTCCCATTACTCCCAATTCCTGGAGCTGGAATTTGGACATGTCTCCCTGAAGCTGGAAATACACCAGAGAACTTCTTAAAGCAGCTAGAGCTTCCCACGTAGCACTTGGCCCAGCTCCTCCTTTCTAACTGTGCTTGTTGCCTTCCCGAGAGAAACACAGGAGGGCCTTCTTTCCAGCTCTCTGGGGAATGGTCAGGAAATGGAAATGCACAGCCCTCTAATTTCAGGTTCCAATGTCTGCCCAGAGTTCCCAAGCATGTAGGCCTCATGGAAATTACATTCTAATGGAGGAGACAGAAAATAAACAAGTAAACCAATAATAATATAATAACAGGTGGTGACAAGTGCTATGAAAAACATACAGCAGGATAGACAAATCAGAATCCAACCAGGAAAACAGTCCAATACAGTATTCCAGGATTTAACATGGGAAATTAGAACAGCGTTAGAAATGCTTAAAGAGCAAACATGACAATAAGGCAACCTGGGAATTTGCAATTGCCTATTGGGCTGGAGAATAAAGGAAAGAAGTGGTATTATTGAAACCCAGAGGCCAAGACCACTTCGCAGACGCTGGAATCATGGGGGAGATGCAGCTGTATCTGGAGATGCCACCCAAAGGAGAGAAAAGGTGAGAAATCTCCCGGGTCTTTCCACTTCCTTCTTTCTCCTTTCCCCCTTCCCCGAAAAGAGTCATGACCAAACTTAACTTGAAGCCAACTGGCAAAGGAGGCTAGGAGATGTGGTTTGCGGAGATGAGCCTCCATAGTAGAAAGTGGAGGAAGGTGGGGCATGGGTCTGAGATGAAACAGACAGAATCCCAGTTTGCTGATGGAGGGATTGCCAGTGGTGACAGGTAATGGGAGGGGACTATTTTAGAGAGGATGGTTAGGAAAGATCTGTGAGGAGTTGACATGTGAGCAGACACCTGAATGAAGTAAGAGAGTAAGTCGTCTAAAGATGTGAGGAAACCACACACTGGACAGAGGGAGGAGCCAATGCCGACTCTGAGAAAGGAACTAGCTTGGCCCATTCAAGGAGCAGCCAGGAGGCAGATGTGGGTGGGGCAGAATGAGCAAAGGATGAAACAGCAGGAAAAGAGATCAGAGAGATGGAAGAGGCCAGAGCATGCAGGGCCTTCTAGGCCACCATGGCCAGGAACTTGGAGTTAGTGACAAATGTGATGAGAAACCGTGAGAATATTTTGCATAATATAGTGGTGTGAACTGATCAACATTTTAAAAAGATTCTGTTCATATTGGAAATACAAGTAACCTCAGCTGCTGAGCACACACTTGTTCCTGTGAATTTCTGTGTCGTTCTGCCTCCCATCCTGCCCCTCTGGTGCCATCACAGCAGCGCTGCAGAGCCAGGGTTCAAGGCCTCTTCTCAGAGTCCAAGGAAAATGTTCCTGAGTGTGCCCTTATCTTTGGAAATGACTGGTTGTAGTGAGAGAAAGATAACCTCTGACAGCTTCTCTGTGAAGCAAGACCACATCTCTGAGAGACACTAGTTAGGAAGGTGGAACTAAGTTCACTACATCAGCCAGGGGTCCAGACTGCCCCATCAAGAAGAAGAAAAAAAGTCTTTTAAAAAGATTCTGTGTAGGTTGTAAGAAACTTGTAATTCAATGTCCAAAGCCCTCCTTCCTTAGCCACTTCCCTGGAAACTCTTACAATTATGGCCCTAAACTCATACAGGATCATTTGTCTGGTTCTGCCGAAATATCCAGCCCCAAAGAGCACATCCTCTATTAGTCACATACTAAACTGTTAAGCAGAACATCCCACGACTCCCATCTGGAACTTGCAAAGCTTGATATGGCACAATTACAGTGTGGGCATGGTGTTACTTTTTCCAGAGCAGCTCTATCACCACCATTGTCTGTCAAGCATTCAGATGGAAGCAGGCTTGAGGGGGATGATGACTGAATTTTCCGGATTCTATCAATAGCAAAGCTGTCTACTAGTTAGGATCAGAACTATGAAAAGGTCAGAAACATTTTAATGAGGAATACAGGTTATTGGGGGTGAGGAATGCCAGATAGTTCTCTTCCCACTGGAATTCCAGCTGCTAGGATTCATTCACCCTGTTCTTTACAGAAAGTTAACTGGAATAAAAATACAAAGAAGTTTCATGTGTCAGAAAATATTATTCTCATTATTTTCTTCAACATTTAACAATATAGGAACCACACTTAGAGCCATATAAAAATGAGCAGTGGGTCATTTTTGACCCACTGGTTTGGCCTATGAGCCTCAGTTTACCAACTCCAGCCCCAGGATGGAGTCTAGCAGTTGACAAAACCCTTCCTCCATATGGAAAGCTTCTCATAGCTTGTTTAAATGTGAATGGAAAGCCAGAGATCACTAGATAGGTGAGGAAAGTCTCTAACAGAATAGTTGGAAACCAAAATTTAAAAACAGCAAAAAAGAGGAACTCACACGGAACAAAACCAATGCAGAGAATAGGAAGAAATTCACCCCGAGTCACATGGGTCCTCAAAGGGACTCATGAGATGAAAAAGGAGAAGTGTCACAGACAACACAGACAAAAGCTCCAGAATCAGAACGCCATTGGATTATTCAACTCCAGCAGTAGAAGCTAGAAAACAATGGGGCAATGACCAAAATGTTGAGCAAAAATGATTTCCAACCTACAAGTTGGCCTTGAGAATTATCAGACTGCATTGGAACATGAACATAGAGAGTTAGGAATGAATTAGTGTGTATAGATAACCAAGCTAACAAAAAAAAAAAAAAAAAAAAAAAAAAAAAAAAAAAAAAAAAAAAAAAAAAAAAAAAAACATTAACAGGAAAAACAAGAAGGTCAACAGGAAATGAAATATAATACTATATACCACATGACTCAGCTGTGACTAAAAATCATATTCAGAACAAAACAAACACTGAATTGTGATCTACCTTGAAATTATATAGTTCTGTAGAAAGTTAGGGTGGAACTGAGAAGAGGAGGGCAGGTATTTAAGAAAGCTAAATTCTCATCTTCCATAGTAAATAGAAAGTCAAAAGATAATATCTAAAACAGGAAAATCAAGTAAAAGCAGTTTAAATATGCTTTTTGAAATATAGAGGAAATACCTAAAGAATAACTCTCAAAAGAGTTGAAAGTGGTGATTCCTAGAGACTGAGAATGGAGGTTGGAGACGAGGTAACTCTTTGTTATTTATGTGAAACATCCATTTTGGAGTATAAAGTTGAGAGTCAAGTGAAACATTCAGCTCTAGCGCAAGAAAATAACTTCCCAGAACTACAGTTTAATGGTGACCAGATGCTCTGATTTTCGTAGGATATTTTTTCCCCATCTTTGAATCTAATTTTGAAAAACCATTCCTGTAAGATTAAGTGTCTTGAGTAGCAATGTTACAGGACCCTTGCGGTGTTGCTTCACCAGCCGGAAACCTCTGTGGCCAGTAGCGCCTCTGCCCGAGTTTTGATGTGGCCCGCTGGGCTCATTTCGCCCATTTGGCCTGACAGGTTGCGCTCGGCTCCCACTACCAGCCTGGATCCCATGCCTGCCAAGGGCAAGCCAGGTGTGGAGAGGTGAGGGGTGTGTGAGTGAGCATGGGATCCAGCCACTGTGCACAGCCAGGCATACCAGCTGCAGCAAGACAGGCACCTCTAGGCACCGACATGGGCGCTAGCTCCCTGGGACTCTGGCTTGACGGGGCATACCATAAGCAGCTTCCATGGCTGACACTGGGGAACACAGTGTGGCACCCAGAACCTTGGAGACGCCCAGAACCACAGAGCCCTAAAGAGGGTATCACAGCCCTGGCTCAGGGATCTCCTAGGTCTGGGGTCCTCAAAGGACCGCAGCTCTTTTCTCCTTCTCTCCTTCTTGTTGCCCGCAACGTGGTGGGCAAAGGTCCTGTTTCAGCCCTGTTTGTGCTACTGCTCTTTCAGCCCTGCCATTCAGTGGGTCCTGAGTTCTTATCCTGCCTCCAGGAAGAATTAGGTATGCAGACAAGTGGAGGGTGAGCAAGACGAAAAGGAGCTTTTTTGAGCAATAGAACAGTTCAGAGGAGACCTGCAATGGGCAGCTCCTCTCGGTAGCCAGAGTGTCCCGACGAGTGTTCAGCTCTCAGCAGAGGGTAGCTCTTCTCTACAGCTGGTCGTCCTATCATTGTTTTAGCTCTCGGCAGAGAGGGTAGCTCCTCTCTGCTATGCAGGTCATCCCAACGAACGTCCAGTTCTCCGCAGAGAGGGTAGTTCCTCTCCAGAGCTGGTCGTCCTATTGTCTCATCAGCTCTCAGCAAAGAGGAGACTCTGGCGTGGGCAGCTACTCTCTGCAACTGGTCTTCCCATTGCATTCTAGTCTGGCTGAGTCCAGGCTTTCACGAGCCTCAGAGGGGAGGAAGTGCACGCTGATTGGTCCATGGGCAGCTATGAGAAGGCCTGGAAAACGGCATCACCAGTTCCCACTCTTGTCCGCAGGACTGGCAGCCTGGCCCCCAGGCTTCAGGCCCTCCCTGGCTTCACGGGGGACCTGCCCCCTTCCACTCAGTCTGTCTGCCTCCTGCCACTGTTCATGGCGCGCATGCTGTTTGTGCCAAGGGGCACCTGCAGACCAGTGCCAAGCTGCCTTCAGTGCCCCCTCAGCCTCCCTCCCATGCTTGTTGGCATCCAAAGTCCAGAGGGGGCTCAGGTAGCTGGCGTGTTAGCACTGTCCTGAGCGTGAGCGCACCCAGCCAGGTTGTAACAGCACCTGGGCTTGGCTTCAACTTCGCTCTGTGATCAGAACATGCGCTAACAGAGTGGAGAAGCCAGACAGTGGGAGCAGACACCTCTGAGCCTATAGGGGAAAGGGAGAGCTTTCCCGGGCTCGGGAGAGTGCAGATGTGCCTGGGTCCCCAGCTGCAACTTGGGCAGCTGCAGCCACGCCTGGGAGGGCAGGGGTCCTGCCTGCTCCTGCCAGCTCTGTGGAATGTGGCACTGCCTCAGACCCAGCTCCACCTTAAGGCCTCTCTCTGCCCGCCCCTCTGTGCCTGACGACGCTGCCCACCCCCACCGGTGGGAGACTGGCTCAGCTCCCAGGACAGTGGGTGAGGTAGAGGTGGCGCAGCACTCGGACCAACCTGGCGCAAATGAACCTGATGCTCCTAGGGCCGACCCTGCGAGTTCCAGCTGCGCTGTCGGCCAGGTACTTGCAGCCCCTGGCATGCAGTAGGAAGTGAGGTGGAGGCCGCAGTGGAGGCCGGGCCCGGGAGCAGGTGCTGCCGGGCCATGCGAGAGTGGAGGTGATGCAGTCGGCTGCCTTGGGGACACGGGGCACAGGGGACCCACCGCCACCACTGCTGCTCTCACAATTGCTCCTACTGCCACCTCTTGCGCCTCCCCACTGCAGCCCGCATGATAGCAGCGGCCCCTCCAGATGGCCTGCCGCTGCCATCAGCAAGGTGAGTGAGTCATTTTGTCAGTACTCAAAGGAGTCTGTCTAAACGACATACCCCAGGATTGTTCAGTGCACAACCTATGCAATGCTATCAACCTGCCTCATACTTTTTACCTGCTCCATGTTTACAAATTATAAGATAAAATCCAGAATTAGTGGCACTGATTTGCTGAAATTAGATCATCTCTTTATGGAACAAGTTGTTACTGTTTTCATTTAGCCAATTATTTTAGAATAAGCTTACTACCAAAAACCTAATATTAACTGAATGGAGACATTTATGGATACGCCAAACCAAGCTAGAATGGAGAAAAGCAGTATCTGTGGCAAAGAGCAAGCTTCTCAGAATTGCTTTCTAGAGGCATTTTCCAGTAGAGGCACTGTCTCTCCAACCCTCTGTGTTTGCACCTGAATCACATCAGAGTAGCCAGATGCCAAGTCTCTGAGAACCACTGAAGAACACTGGACACAGATTGATGTCAAAATGGGGAAGCAAACCAAAGCAAAAAGGCTACTTAACCAGAAAACTTGGGTAGAAAACAGCTGTATAAAAAACGACAAAGCCATTCAAAGCACTCTGCCAACGTCTTCCCAAAGTTAGCATACGCCCCCAAACACAGTGCAACACCCCTGAGCAGAGACTGAGAGAAAAGAGGGTGGTGCTGGGGCTAAAGCTGATTTTTTTTTTCTCAAACTTTACTTTGCTCCCTGCCTTCCTGACTCTAGCCCCAGGGCTAGCTACTCCAGCCCCCACACGGAGGAGCCCAGAGCCGACTTTCAGGTTGCGTGAACCACCACCTATGTTGGCATCTTAACAGGTACCAGCCTGCCAGGTTTTATTACCTCTTACACAACAGGTCTAAAGACCGCAACTTCTGGGGAAGTGATAAGCTTCAGCTGGTTAGCTTGGTTAACATTCCTTTCCTTTCTTTCCTGAAATCCTTTTCCATCCGCTCTTGGGCTTTCTTGGCTGGGCTCTGCATTAAGTCCCTTAACAAAGACTCTCTTGTTACACAATTAACTAGACAGTGTCTTTTTGTTACGTGCTTCTTAATATGTATATTATTGTCTTAACTGAAATATCCAGAGAATTTTAGCACCTGGAAAGACTGTTCTATGCCTCCTGAATCCACCAGATCAAGTGTCTGTTCTAAATGTACCAGACACATGCGGTTAAGCAATTCACCTGGTCGTGTCTGAGTTTTGTTATTGTACTGATGCATTATTTGCCTGATTGGCATGGTATCTTGGCCAAGAATGCAAGAAGGCAGTGTGATAGGTATAACTTACTACAGCACACACACACTCATAGGCACACCCACAATACTTGCTGAAGCAGATGAGATTCTTGCACTGAAGCCGGTATTTTAAAAACAGCTCTCCATGGAAAATGAGTCCTTTCTATTAGCAAACAGCATAATTAATTTAGAATGCTTTGGTGATTAGTTTCAGAAATGCTAATTGTGTTAAATTAAGAGGACTAGATAGTGCCAATTGAGGACTAAATAGACACTCAAAGACCTGAGGTAATATGAAAGGGTACATCTAAGTTTATTCTGCTAAAAAATATCTGGAAAAAAAAAGGATCTGGGAATGTCCTCATAATTGACTAACTTTTGGTGTCTCTTAGAAACAGAGTTTTTCCTTCTATCAAATGGTAAGAAATCTTCCTACCAGACTGATGGGATAGTAGTGAAGGTCTATAAACAGGAGGCTAATAAATTTCTTTTAAATACAATTATGTATTTTAAAATCAAAGGTACAGAAGTATAACCTACTGAACTAATTCTGCTAGAGCAGCAGTTATGCAGATGATAGGAGACACTATCCAAACAGCACTAAATATTCATATTCACCTGAACCATACATATATTAGCAATCATGGCTCAGATTATTAAATAAATTTCATCTTTTAGATTAGTGCCTCTCCAAATTGGCCAAAGTCACCCAGAGGAACTTTTAAAAAACACAGATTGCCTGGGCTTCCTCCAGATGGCAATGTCCAGGAGTGAGTCTGGGTTTTTATTTTTCAAAAGAGCCTTAACGATTTTGAGCTAGGTTTGGATCACTGACTTAGAAGGCCAAGATAATTGGCTCTTCATTTGTTGAGTCTGGTTACATTCTTGTCTTAGAAATCAACAGATGCATCATCTGGTCATCAGTAATATATATGGTTGAGTCAGTCAATATTCATGCAAAAATTTTTCCTAAAATAGAATCCTAGAGAGATCCGTCAATGTTTCCCCATCCCTGAAACTTTGCATTAAAGACCACTCTCTTGATCATCCCCAATCTCATAAATTTAATTTATTGTCAGGATGTAAGAAACCTGGGTCAATAGTCTAAAAAGTCATTGGAAAATTTAATGTAGTCTTGTTAATAATTTTGTGGCTGAGGCTGGGTGTGGGGGCTCACGCCTGTAATCCCAGCACTTCAGGCTGAGGTGGGTGATTGCTTGAGCTCAGGAGTTCAAGACCAGCCTGGGCAACATGGTGATACCCTGTCTCTAAAAAATAATAGTAACAATAATTTTATGGCTGGATATTAGTTTGATAATTACTCCACAGGCTTTTCTTCCTTATGTTTCTACTTCCTCCTCCTCCAGTCTGTCTGTATCAGGCTTTCCTCCCTTGTTTGTAGCTTGATTATCTCAGAGATGGAAAACAGAGAAAGGCTTCCTCCTGCTGTTTTTCAAAAGCCTAATTTCTCAGGAGAATGTGTAAGACTAGAGAGCCAAAGCTAAGAAGGGACATAAATTTTAAAAGGGGGGAAAAAAATAGATAGTCTACGAAAGCAGGCAGGAGAAAGGGGCTACCCCTATCCCTCAAATATTAAAAATCCTCCCTGGGCTAGGAAAGGTAGCAAGGAAGGCATAAGCCAGTACCCCAGGATGTGTCAGTGCCTGAAGGTGGCCACTTGATATTCCAGGCAAAGAGATCAGAGGTTCTGGACGTTCCTGCTTCTAAAAACTACCTAAATCCTAAGCATGTGAACAGGGACAATGACCTATTTAGCATTATCTATGTGGCCAGAAGATGACAGCCCAGACACACTGTCACCCCCACCCTTGATTTCTTACATGGTATAAGGCTCTGAATTAGTTTGCTATGGCTGCCATTACAAAGTACCGCAAACTGGCTGACTTAGGACAGACGTCTATTGTATCACAGTTCTGGAAGTCAGCAGTCTGAGATCAACAGGTTGGCAGGGCCATGTTCCCTCTGAAACCTATGAGGAGAATCCTTCCTTGCCTCTTCCTAGCTTCTGGTGTTGCTAGCAATTCTTGGTATTCCTTGGTTTGTACATGCATCACTGCAATCTCTGTCCCCATTGTCACAAGGCTGTCTTCTCTCTTTATGTCCCATTACTCCTCTTATAAGGACACCAGTCATATGGATTAAAGGCCCACACAACTCCATTATAATCTTATCTTAAATAATCATGTCTGTAATGAGCCTATTTTCAAGTAAGGTCACATTGGAAGGTGCTACAGGTGAGAACTTCAAAGTATTTTTATGGGGGAAACAGTTCAACCCATAACAAGCCCTTCAATCTCAAGCTGACCCTGGAATGAGAAGGATCCCTAAGAATTCCTGAGGTGAAACTTCCCACAAACTGGTAAGATCAAGAGTTGGATATCATATTAACTGAGAGAAAGTAAAAAGGGGAGTTAAAAAATATATCTTGCATACTTGAGTTTGTAGACTGAAAATTACACGCACTATAATTTTCATTTGAATGTTTAATAGTCTATGAGGTGCTTAATTTTTTTTTCTTTTTCTTTTTTTTCTGAGATGGAGTCTCGCTCTGTCGCCCAGGCTGGAGTGCAGTGGCATGATCTCGGCTCACTGCAACCTCTGCCTTCTAGGTTCAAGCAATTCTCCTGCCTCAGCCTCCCGAGTAGCTAGGATTACAGGAACATCCTACCACACCCGGCTAATTTTTGTATTTTTAGTACAGATGGGGTTTCACCATGTTAGCCAGGCTGGTCTCAAACACCTGACCTTAAGTGATCAACCCTCCTTGGCCTCCCAAAGTGTTGGGATTACAGGCGTGAGCCACCACGCCCGGCTGGAGGTACTTAATATTTTAATAAGCTATTGTGTGCAATAGATCTGATACTTCCTGCAACAGCTCCCTATCCCCACCCTCCATGTTTACGTTTAGCACAGTGGAAGTACCTCTCAAATAGCAAATAAATCAATAAATGTTTCATGAGATATTGCAACAGAAAACGTACAATTGACAAGATATTAATACAACCTGCTATTTTTCTTTGAAGGCATCAAACTATTTAAAATAAAGGTAGTTTCTTTGATTTCTGAACCTGGTGCTACTATAAAAACCATTTCAGTTAAAGCAACCTAGTTTCATTTATGATGCTCTTTACAACTTTCATAGTTATTTTACCATAAATTTGTTTTTTTCTTCTTCTTCAAAAGTAGACAGATCACTGGGGAGTTGCAATCTCTCCAAAAATTCTAAATGCAGGTACAACATTTAAAACTCATTTGATTAAAATCATTCCTTAGAACAGTGGCTTTTTGAAAAGTTAATTTTCTTCTAATTTAGTCAGATTTCTGAATCAGAATGCTAGTGCTCTGGTAGCTGTATTTCAGAAATGTCAACCAAAAATTCAGGCCCTTATCACCAACTAGGGAAATAAGTTACAGAACTCATGTCACTCTTAAGTTCTAGCAAAAGGACATTACAGATTAGGTAGAAACATTTTTAAAGATGGGGCTTTGATTTGACTGACATATTTAGTGACCTTGTTTCATGGATTAAAATAGGCAAACTTTCCCCTGTGTTCTCATCTTTTTGAGGAAGAAACATAAGGATAAAATCAGACGTTTGCATTGTTGGGTTTGAGCTTCCCTACAGGGGGCATTTACAGCTTTTTTATAGCTCTGAATTCAGAAAAAAAGATTTAGCTTTTAAAAAAATACTGTGTGCACCAGTTAGAATGGCAATCATTAAAAAGTCAGGAAACAACAGATACTGTAGAGGATGTGGAGAAATAGGAACACTTTTACACTGTTGGTAGGAGTGTAAACTAGTTCAACCATCATGGAAGACAGAGTGGCGATTCCTCAATGATCTAGAACTAGAAAGATCATTTGACCCAGCCATCCCATTACTGGGTATATACCCAAAGGATTATAAATCATGCTACTATAAAGACACATGCACATGTATGTTTATTGCGGCACTAGTCAAAATAGCAAAGACTTGGAACCAACCCAAATGTCCATCAATGATAGACTGGATTAAGAAAATGTGGCACATATTCACCATGGAATACTACGCAGCCACAGAAAAGGATGAGTTCTTGTCCTTTGCAGAGACATAGATGCAGCTGGGAACCATCATTCTGAGCAAACTGTCGCAAGGACAGAAAACCAAACACCGCAGGTTCTCACTCATAGGTAGGAATTGAACAATGAGAACACTTGGACACAGGGCGGGGTATATCACACCCCGGGGCCTTTATTGGAGTGGGGGTCAGGGGGAGTAATAGCATTAGGAGAAATACCTAATATAAATGATGAGTTGATGGGTGCAGCAAACCAGCATGGCACAAGTATACCTATATAACAAACCTGCATGTTGTGCACATGTACCCTAGAACTTAAAGTATAATAAAAATAAAAATATTATGTGCATGCATGCATGTGTGTGCATGTATGTGTGTATGTGTTCAGAAAAAAACGTTTGAGTTTACATCAATCTGAGAGACACAAATCCCCAATCTCTGGCAGTGAAGGAGAAACATCTTTATTGCTACTATAAAAGATGTCAAGCTGTTCAAAAACAATTCAAGCCCATGAAACTAGTTTTAAAAATTAAATTCTTGTTTCTGAAATCATAAATATATAAGTCAAAGATGGAAGTTATAACCCATAAATAGATATAAGTTTAATTTTTAGTATCTGCTCAATTCATATCCATCCTACCACTTCTTTCCACATGTTTTAGTATCACATGTTAGGACTTGTAAGACTAAAATCACAGAAAATAAGTTTGAGGAATTCATTTATTCTATCCCTCCTTCTTCAACCTGAACTCTTAAATCATTCTTAGATATTGAAGTCGGAGGGTTTCCCAAACCATTGTGTATGGATATTTTCTTCTGAGTGTGCAAGGCTTGGAGGGAACCAGAAAAGCACAGTTTACGAGTCTCAGCACAATTCTCTGCCTTTCAAATGTTGACTGGACAATGAGATAGAATTAGAGGAGCCCACAAACATTTGACCTTATTTTTGGCAGAATACTGGAAAAAATGCCTATGTCCCAGCCTTGACCAAATTCTGTTTGGCTTCAGAGTAACCAAAGGATTGAAAGGAGAAATACTTACTGCTCTCAGGGAAAAACATGACAGTGCTGAATCAGAGCCGAGTTCCACAAGAACTAAACTATTGTATTAGTTTAGGTGACCAAGGGCATCTCCTTTACTCTAGAACCAGGCTTAAAAAAACCAGTTATTTGCTCCAATCTTATCCTGATCAGTGATTGTGAACTTCTTTAAATGACTGATTTAGAGACTGGAAATCACTAATGAAGGTATAAGGTATAAAGAAGGTAGTTGTGGCTAGTACATTATTCACACTGTGAATTAAGGATTATCTATATTTAGAATATTTTCCTTTTCTGTCCAAATCTTAAACTTTTTTGAAATAAGAAACTTTAGGAAAATATGTGGTCATGGTCAAAGTTTTGGAAGTAGGACCACGAGGACAGATTTGAAACCAGAATTAGCCATCTATTATCTATTTAATAAACAAAGATGTAAAACAATATAGCTCCTAGTTATTATGCTAGGTGTCAGACATTCAAATGTGAAAACAAAGAGCTATCTTTAGGGAGCTTAAAATGTAGTCCAATTTAGCAATAAAAAAGAATGAAGTACTGGTAACAACACAGACAGACCTTGAAAACCAGTATATTAAGTGAAAGAAACCAGTCACATAAGACCACAGATCATATGCTTTTATTTATGTGAAATTTCCAGAATAGGCAAATCTGTAGTGACTGAAAGCAGATTAATGGATGTAGGAGCAAGAGGGAAGGGAAAATGGGAACTTTCTACTAAGAGATACATGATTTTGTTTGAGGATAATAAAATAGATTGTGGTGATGGTTGCCCACTTCTGTGGACATATTTTTAAAAATTTAACTGTACATTTAGATAAACATGGTATTTAAATTATATCTCAATAAAGATGCTTAAACATATTAGTAGATACAGATACATTCTTAAAATGGCATAAATGACATGATTAGCTTTATGCTGAAAGTGACGAAAAAGGAGACTGAGCTTGGTGGCTCATGCCAGTAATCCCAGCACTTTGGGAGGCCAAGGCCAGCAGATTACTTGAGTCCAGGAATTCAAGACCAGCCTGGGTAACAAAGCAAGACTCCGTTGCTACAAAAAAATACAAAAATTAGTCAAGTGTGGTGGTGTGTGCCTGTAGTCTCAGCTACTTAGAAGGCTGAGGTGGGAGGATCTTTTGAGCTTGGGAAGCAGAGGTTGCAGTGATGAGTCATGATCATGCCACCACACTCCAAACCTGAGTGACAAAGTGAGACCCTGTATCCAAAAAAAAAAAAACAAAAAAACAAAAAAACAAAACAAAACAAAAAAACACCTAACGAAACAGGTATATAATGCACTGAGAAAGAGACAATTATTTTCAAATACAAGGCAGGAAGAGGAAGCATGTGACATTAATAGTCCCTAAATAATCAGTACATGGTCATCTCAGAATATTTCTCTGTGATTTACTCAAAAATGTGTTCCACACAACGATATAATTCAGTGTTTCTAGACTAATATGACACTGAAGACACCTGGGTAAAAATGCAATCTTGAATGCATGCAATTATCTCCAACTATCCCCAAACTAAAGTTAAATATGTTTTCAATGTTAACAAAAGCCACAAAGGTAAAGAAAAGCAAGAAATAATAACAATGGAGAAATGCTGTCAACACATTTGTGGAATTTTTATAAATCACACTGAAAGATGAAGGACAATGGAGCAATTCTTTCAAAATTTTGTAAAACAATGATTTCTAAATTAAAGTTTTATACCCAGCCAAGCTATCACTCAAAAGTTTGAAGCTACAAAAAAAGACATCTCAAAAATGTATTCTCATGAAACCCTTCCCAGGAAGGTAATAAGGAATGCCCTCAAAGAAACAAACAAAATAAACAAACAAAACAATTGAGTAAATCAAGAAAGATGTAAACATGGGATCTAACTCAAGAAAAAGATAAAGGGATTTCCAAAGATGACAGCTCTTCAGGAAACTTAGAGAGCTGCCAGTCCAGACTGGAACACAAGAATCAGGAAGTACAAGAGAGAGTTCCCAAGGGTAGAGGTGTGATCAGGGACAAAACTATATAGATTATTTAATATGTTCAACAACATTAAGATTTTATAGTTTTTAAAATTAGAAGTGTAGACAATTTTCTAAATGACAAAATGAGGTAATTATTAACTATTTAAAAAACAAAAGTTGTATAAGGAATTATAATCATAATATACTATTTAGTGAAAGGCAAACAATGTTTATGTAAGTAGAGTAATATAAACTATTTTACCAAAAATTACAATATAATTATCTTAAGAAAAGGAAGGTGGGAAGTAGCAGAGGTTGGAGGTGATAAGAGAGGGCTAAACTTTCATTTTCAAGAATCAAAAGTCAAGAAATGTTATTTTAAAATATTGACTTAAGTAGCTCAACAAACACCTACAAGACCTGAACTGGTTTCCCTTGGGTAATGAAACTCAGGGAGATATGAAGAAAGAAAATGCCATTTTATCTTATAACAATATTTGACATTTTAACTTTATAAATGTATTTATTTCATAAAATTAATTATTTGAAAAAATATATACAGCGCTGAAAATACTGCCAACTCAAGAACACATGGAGTTCAGTGACATGTCTTATTCTTCTTTGGGGTTTCCCACAGAACTAAAACAGTGCTTTTAATATATTAGGAGCTCAATAAGCATATGTTGTTTAATAATTACCACCCAAATGTTAGATCAGAAGGTTTGGCAATGAATTTTATGGTGTATAATCTGGGAATTAATTTTTCCTACTAAAGAGGACCTAGAAGTCATAGTGTGCTGTGCGGTCCTTTGTCTTGATATTGAAAAAAGTAGTTGGATGGCACCTGGAGGAAAACCGGCTAGTTGTATTCACTATATAGTATCTGGCACACTGTAAGTGGTCAGTTAATTAAACAATACCTTCCATTAGCAAGTGTAGTGAATGATAATATGAACTGGGTACTTCTTGCTTTTATACATTTTATGCCATCTTGGGCTTTGTTTTCTCTTTCCAAAACTTTCAAAAGGTTCCTTTACTTTCTTCAAAATCAATGAATTTAAGATATATTTGTAAGAAGTATCAAGGATGGCAAATACACAGGGCTTATGTCACCTCTCCCCTACCTCCCTTACCTAGGCAGGTATTGCGATTTAAATGGCATTCTCAGGTAGTGGAAATGGCATGGCATTTCCAAGGCCAGGAAAGTTGATTGACTTGATGGAGCAGAAGTTTACATACTAAGTAGCTGGAGTATATATTAAGTAGCAAGAGTTCAAGATGAGCCCCAAAGCAATAACAACTGCTTAGCCTTGGAGAGCTAGTTGAAGAATTCTAATGTGATTCACTGATAGTGGGAAAACTTTGTGAACTATGAAGCAGCCTAATAAGTGATACAACACACAGCAAAGAGGTTCTGGCATTGTAGCTCTAAGGCCCTGGAAACATTGATTCAAAGAGTAAGAGAAATGAAGCAGAGATGGAAACTAGAGCGATTACTCAGAAGAAAGAGAAATGACTTGATGAATTACTAGATGTAAGAGTTAAAAAGAAAGCAGAATTGTAGACAATATTTTTTAATACTTAATGTGGCACCCAGGTGTTGTGCTGAACCAACTTTCCATATATTATTTATTAAATCCACTTAGGTAGACTCTATTATCACCATCACCATCCTATTCTCGAGTTGAGGAAACTAAGGCAATATAAAGTCACTTTCCCTAGGGTCTCACAACCAATAAGTGATTGATTAAATCCCAGATTTAAACCCAGTCACTTTGTTTCCTGCAACAGAGAACCTGGGGCGTAGACTGGACATCCAAGTGGAAATGACTAGTAGGTAGGTCGCTGTAAGAAATAAGGTTTTATGTGAGAGACCAGAGTTTAAAGCATTTATAGGGAGTCACCACCATTTTGATACAACTTTAATTTTGCGAATGGATGGACACAGGGTCAAGACCAAAGCCTTGGAAACAGGCATATGAGAAGGTGCTCAACATCACTGATCATCAGAGAAACGCAAATCAAAACTACATCTCACCCCAGTTAAAATGGCTTTTATCCAAAAGACAGACAATAACAGATGCTGGCAAGGACTGGAGAAAAGGGAACCCTCATAGACTGTTGGTAGAAACATAAATTATTACAGCCACTACGAAGAACAGTTTGGAGGTTCTTCAAAAAACTAAAAATAGAGCTACCATATGATCCAGTGATCCCAGTATTGAGTATATACCCAAAAGATAGGAAATCATACACTAAAGAGATACCTGCCCTCACATGTTCACAGTAGCCAAGATTTGGAAGCAACCTAAGTGTCCATTAACAGACGAATGAATAAAGAAAATGTGGTAGATATATATATGGGGTACTATTCAGCTATAAAAAAGAATGAGATTCTGTCATTTGCAACAACATGGATGAACCTGGAGGTCATGATGTTAAGTTAAATGAGTCAGGCACAGAAAGACAAGCTTCACATGTTCTCACTTATTTGTGGAAGCTCAAACATCAAAATAATTGAACTCATGGAGATAAAGAGTAGAAGGAAGGTTAGCAGGGGCTGGGAAGGGTAGTGGGGGGTTGTGACAAGTGGGGGGTTGGTTAATGGGTACAAAAAATAGAAAGAATAAATAAGACCTAGTATTTGATAGCACAACAAGGTGACTAGTCAAAAATAACTTAATTGTACATTTAAAAATAACTTAAAGAATGTAATTGGATTGCTTGTAACACAAAGAATAAATGCTTAAGGGGATAGATACTCCATTCTCCATGGCGTGATTATTATGCATTGCACTCCTGTATCAAAACACATCTTGCAACCTATAAATACATACACCTACTATGTACCCACAAAAATTAAAAATAAACAAAGGAAAAAGCCGTGGGTTGATGATCAACAGGAGAAAAGCAGTGTCACCATGGAGTGAAGGAAGAGTTAAAGAGGCGAAGTGAGAATTCAGTATTATAGAGATAGAGCCTTTGACAAATTTTTAAGGAGAAAAAGAAAATCAACAGTATCAAGTACTTCTGAGAGATTTGATGGGGTAATAACTGAGAAAATGACACAGGACTGGAATAAAAGCCAGGAAAAAAATCATTTCAGTTGTCTGGTGGGAGTGAAAACCAGATTGCAAAGGCTTAATATGAGAACTGGTAATGAAGAAATTAACATAACCAATACATTTCACCTGTTCAGGAATTTGGCCGTGAAAGGTGATTCTGTTAATGCAGTTGCTTGAAAAGGCAATGAGGTGAAGCAAAGATTTATATTCCAAGGTAGGGAAAACCCTAGGCATCATTAAAGGCAGAGAATGCGTAGGATTTTTCTCATGAAAGTCGATTTTAACCATAAAGAATATATCTCAAAACACTGAGAAACACTAAACTTGCCTCAATAAATGTAGTAGCTAGCCAACATATCATTCCTTCCAGATAATCCTGGGTAGAATGCCAGGTAAAGTACATTCTTAGGAAGATCACTAAGAGGTGATATACCTCCAACTCCTTGCTGCCTCTCTAGGAGTGAGAGGCTGGCCAAGTGGAGCATTTTGGACATTCAGAGGAGGTGGCTGATTCTACGGGCCCAGGATTGAGGCCAGGAAGCTTGCTCCTGGGATTGGAGCAAGGTCAGTCAGGAAATGAGTGTCAGGGGATGGGGTGGGAGATGAATCAAAGGGAACACTCAGAGGCAGACATTTCACAGACGTTTGAGTGGGTGTTTATGTCACCACTTGGCAAATCTCATTGCAGAGTCAAGACCCAGAGATTCTGAGGGGGCAGTCTGTCTCAACTGAATAAGCAAGAGACTGCCTTGCATGAGAAACAGCCCCACTATCAATGCTCCTTATCCCATTTAAAGGACAGGCTGATAGGTACACAAGCTAGTGCTTTCCCACTATACAAACCTCCTGCACACCTGTGGGGTAAAAGAGGAAGCAAATTTGCATTTCTCCTTGATCAATGCTAGAACTGAAGGAAAATCAGAGTTTCATACTCCAAAGTTCCCAGTATGACTCTAGCAGAAGTGAAACTAGAATCCAGCATTTTTTCTTGCCCTGCTAAAAGAGATTTTCCCATTAGCTGTGCTAATTCTCTGCTCTAATGAGTGACCTCTAATGCAACCAATTTGGTTATTTGACATTTATTATATTTTCAATTTGAATCAGAAGCTACTACTCTAGTGTTAAATCCTTAGGCAATAAGTTTGTCTTCTAAGCAGGGTGGGCAAAAATCCATCTTATTTGAATGCCCAGAGCTAACAATTAACTTTCTATCTTTATTTCTACCTCAAATCTGCCAAAAAGAAAAAGTCAAAAACATCCTCCCTGGAATACAAAATTCAAAAGCTAAAAAACATTTGAAGAATTAATCTGTCTCCTATTCTTTGGCTGGCAGGTTAAAAACAGAATTTGCACAAATCCATAGTAGTCAGTCCTCTCTTGTTTGTGAGGATAAAAGAGGGCTTTCGGGGGGTGGGGGTGGGGGGGGCGTGCCCAAGATGGCCGAATAGGAATAGCTCCAACCTCCAGCTCCCAGTGTCAGCGACACAGAAGACGGGTGATTTCTGCATTTTAAACTGAGGTACGGGGTTCTTCTCACTGGGGTGTGTCAGACAGCTGGCACTGGTCCACGGGAGCAGCCCAACCAGTGAGAGCTGAAGCAGGGTGAGGCATTGCCTCACCTGGGAAGCGCAAGGGGGGGGGGGGGAATTCCTTTTACTAGCCAAAGGAAATGGAGACACACAATACCTGGATATTCGGGTAACTCCCACCCTAATATTGTGCTTTACCAAGGGTCTTACCAAACGGCACACCAGGAGATTATATCCCATACGTAGCCCAGAGCATCCCACACCCACGAGCCTCCCTCATTCCTAGCACAGCAGTCTGAGATCTAACTGCAAGGCGGCAGCCAAGTTTGGGGAGGGGCACCCACCATTGCTGAGGTTTNATTCACAATAGCAAAGACTTGGAATCAACCCAAATGTCCATTGGTGACAGACTGGGTTAAGAAACTGTGGCACACATACACCATGGAATACTATGCAGCCACAAAAAAGGACAAGTTGATGTCCTTTGTAGGGACATGGATGCAGCTGGAAACCATCATTCTCAGCAAACTATGGCAAGAACAGAAAACCAAACACCATATGTCTCACTCATAGGTGGGAATTGAACAATGACATCATTTGGACACAGGAAGGGGATCATCACACACCGGGTCCTATTGTTGGGGGCGGGGGAGGGATGGCATTAGGAGATATACCTAATGTAAATGATGAGTTAATGGGTGCAGCACACCAACATGGCACATACATACATATGTAACAAACCTGCATGTTGTGCATATGTACCCTAGAACTTAAAGTATAATAAAAAAAACAAAAAAGAGGGCTTTCTGTGCTAAAGGGTAGAGGGCTGGCCATGCTCTTACAAAGTGATAAAGAGTGGTACAAGGATGAGTGTAACAGAGTGCTTCCACTAGGAGTCTGGAAGTAATCTTAAGATAAACTATCTACAGGTTAATAAGGGAGTGAAAAAAGGTTAAGACTACCACCCACTGGCATACAGACACAGTCTGACCATTGGAGGGAGGAGCAAGGAAAAAGACAATTGACATTCAGATGGGAAGTTTACCTGGCATTTATTGACCCTAGCCCAGGCTATAGAACACTGTGACCTTCCAGTACCTTGTTCTGCCAGCTCCCTCCAGCCCACATCATATATCCTGAACTGACAAGTACCTATGTAAGCTAACACTGACATCTGTATTGATTGGTTGATGCAATCTTATACCTCATTCAATATTTTAGTAATACCCCTGGGTATATCCAAAACTACTCATCATTAACACTTAAAAGCTGAATTTATTGTCTTCCTTCCTAAAAATATTTCCTCTTAGGGCTTTCTTTCCTCTATGCCATCTCCATGTTCTTGGTCACTCAGCTTTTGACTCCTGTCCCACAATTGCCTGTTACGGGAAGTCAGGGTCCCGAACGGAGGGACTGGCTGAAGCCATGGCGGAAAAATATAAATTGTGAAGATTTCTTGAACATGTATTAGTTCTCCAAATTAATACTTTTATAATTTCTTACGCCTATCTTTACTGCAGTCTCTGAACATAAATTGTGAAGATTTCATGGACACTTATCACTTCCCCAGTCAATACCCTTGTGATTTCCTATGCCTGTCTTTACTTCAATCTCTTAATCCCATCATCTTCTTTGTAAGATGAGGATGTCACCTCAGGACGCTGTGATGATTGCATTAACTGCACAGATTGTTTGTAGAGCATGTGTGTTTGAACAATATGAAATCTGGGCACCTTGAAAAAAGAACAGGATAACAGCAATCTTCAGGGAACAAGGGAGATAAGACTTGGAGCCTGACTGCGCCAGTGAGCCAGGCAGAACAGAGCCATATGTCTCTTTTTTCAAAAGCAAATAGGGGGAATACTGCTGAATTCTTTTTCTCAGCAAGGAACATCCCTGAGAAAGAGAATGCACCCCGAGGGTAGGTCTATAGACAACCCCCTTAAGGCAACCGCCTTTTACTGTGGAAGCCAAAGGGATGAAATAAGCCCCCGTCTCCTGTAGCACTCCCAGTCTTATTAGGATAAGGAAATTCCCACCTAATAAATTTTGGTCAGACAGGTTGTCTGCCCTCAAACCCTGTCTCCTTATAAGATGTTATCAATGACAATGTGTGCCTGAAACTTCATTAGCAATTTTAATTTCCCCCCATTTGGTGGTCCTGTGATCTCGCCCTGCCTCCATTTGCTTTGTGATATTTTATTACCTTGTGAAGTATGTGATCTCTGTGACCCACACCCTATTCGTGCACTCCCTCCCCTTTTGAAAATCACTAAGAAAAACTTGCTGGTTTTACAACTTGGAGAGCATCATGGAACCTGTCGACGTGTGATGTCTTCCCCAGACACCCAGCTTTAAATTTCTCTCTCTTGTGCTCTTTCCTTTTATTTCTCAAACCAGCTGAGATGCCTAGGAAATAGAAAAGAACCCACGATAAATATCGGGGGTGGGGGCTCTTCCCTGATAATTGCCTGTCTTCCTTTAAAATCCAAACTATTCCCAAATCCATTGGAATCCATCAAGCCTATATTGACATGCTTCAGGGCACTATCAGTTATATACTAGAGAGGCAGGGTTGAAGAGAGAAAGACAAGAAGAGATCTAGCTGCTGGTGGCAGAAGTTCAGCCTGCTGAACAAGTATGACATCAAGGGGTGCAGGGTACTCCAGCTATAAACCAGGTAGTCAGTGGGTTGGCAGGGAGGGACTAGGAGTTGAGCCATCAGTTATCTAGAGCAGGCGAAACTTGACAGTTGTCACATGGTTGGTCACATGGTTCATAGTTGGTCTGTGGACAAGTGGCAGGGCTGACACCAGCACAGATTTCAACCAGGGTCCCAACAATCCTAAAGGAAGGGAGCAGTAAGACAGCACAGACCAACAGCCTTTGGATATGATTGTGTTACTCAGCAATTAGCACAAGAGAAATTCAGGAATAGGGGTGAAGGCAGGTCAGTTGTAAGAACCATGTCATAAGGCAGGGAAGTTAGGGTCCAAGAATAAGGATGAATCTTTGGTGATTAGAATTTAACCATTTAAGAAATATTTACCAACTACCCACTATGGGTCCTCACAGTGGAAAGAGTTTAAATATAAGTGCAATTCTGTGTGATAAGTGCTAAATCCAGGTAAGATTCAGATGTACCCAAAAGAGGAGATAGTCAGCTCTGTGACATGGAGGTGTCATGTGAGACTGCAAAGAGGAGACAATGCTCAACCATGTTCTAGAATTATGAGTCAGCCCTAGCAATAAGGGGAAAGAACTTCAGATGGAGGGCATAGCAAAATGCTACAGATGAGCTGTCTAAGAACTCCAAGTGCTCACACCCATAGCACTAGCAGTGAGAATGGCTGAGGGTATAGCCATCAGATGGTGTCACTAGATGGGTGAGCATCTCCAGTCTCTGGCTGGAAGTTGCCCTGGATATTCAAGCAGGGTTGGACTTGCAGATCAAATTTGAGTGAGGTGGAGAGGAATGCAAGATATATTTAACATACATCAGGTATAATGTTTTTGTACCTGTCTCCTCTCCCTTCTCCTGAACACTACTCTAATCCATACCAGCAAAACCTTAAGCTTATCTAAACTACTGCCATGATTCTTTAACCAGTTTCCCCAGTTAGACTCCTCCACTTCCTTCCTACACAGAGTTTCTTGATAAATCTCCCTAAGGCACAACTTTGAACATGCTACTCCCCTGGGGGGGGAAAAATCCTTTCAATGGCTTGAAAAGATCCCTGTCTTGGGAGAATCAACTTTCTTATTTGCATTTTGTTTGCACATTTGAAGGACTCCATTAAATATTTACTTGTCTCACATCATGAAAACGATACAAAAATTCACAGGACACAGGGCAGCATTGACAACAGAGGTGACAGGTGAAAGGTGGAGAGAAGAATGGTTAGGCAGAGCTGAAACCACAGACTGACAAGGACTGATCATCCTCTGATCTTCCATCTCTTAGAATCTCTTCTCATTCCATCTTTGGAAGAGTGAACACAGAACCAAGCACTCAGAGCAGAAGTGAATGACATCTTTGTAGCTTTTGTCATACAATGTCCTCTGTGACACTGCCTTCTTTTTTCAGTGGTTTTGTTTGTTTGTTGCTTGTTTAATGGCTTAGATCTTATACTTTCATAATTTAATGATTTTATCCAAGTGAAGTTTTTCTGTGCCAAATTTATTATTTTTTTCATATGAAATAAAAGATAACAAGGAGGTTAGCTATTATTTTATCTCAACATTTAAAACTTTGAGCCAATGAGGTTTTAGGTCAAAATGGTAAGAAATTTCTAAACTTTTCCACTTTTTTTTTTTTACTGTTCAGTGTTCATATACACAAGCAGTAACTGCAATAATATATGATTAAAGAAAGTCAAAAATTATCTCTGTGAAGGAGGATGAGTCTAAATTGAAAAGCAACTTTTGGTGTTATAAAAACCAAAAGGAAAGTGGACAGGTAAGCTCAATATACCTTCTATTTTTTACAAGTGGCTCCTACAAGTTTCCAAAAATAGTATTGTATAAATTCATAGTTGCCACTTTTTTTCTAAATACATATCCCTCCCATCGCAGTATAGTCTGAAGGTCTGGGCTCAATTTCCGATAATGCTTGTAACAGTGAAAACAGTTTCCTCTTTTAAGTAAAAGACCTTTTTATATGTGGTACCATTTTCAAAGGACATAAATAGCTCTGTTAATAATCTGCCTTTAAATTCTATGCCACTCACATGACTGAAGAGACTATAATTTATAGGCCATATTCAGAGAAATAAACTTGTCCAAACATCTGTCTATCTGTAAAGCTAAAAGCTTAAAAACCACCACTGACCCCAGACCTGAGATTTTGTTACAAATGACACAGGAATTTGGCATAGGGAGGAAGCAGGGTCAGGCTGATGATCAGGGCTGGCAGAGCAAATTCGTCCAGCTTCCATCAGATAGAGCCTATTTCCAAGTGCAGCTGACCACAGCTGTACTGTCACCTCAGGGAAAGTTCAGAGAGTAGAGCTTACTCTGTCATGAAAGCACTCAGTCACAATCCCAGGGGCCCCCTTCTCAAGGGTTGGAACACCAGGTAGGATGCTTTGGGTTGCAAGGAACAGAAGGGCCAACAGATAGTGACTGGGGCAAAAAGGGCATTTATCATTTCACAGAGCAACCAGTCTGGAAGCAAGGGCAGTTCTACAACAGAAGCAAGAGCTTCACAGTGCCACCGAGGACCCGGACTCCTTTCCTTTTCTGGTCTCCTCTACTCAGAATTTTGTTTTTGTCCTCAGCATTTTGCTCTAATGATTACAAAATGGCTGCCTCGGTTCCAGGGTATTGTATCTTCACACAATCAGTCTGAAATGCAGAAGAAAGACACATTCTCCATGCGTCTCTTTATCTGGAAGGAAGAGCTTTCCCAGCAGCCCCAGCCAGCTGCCTTTCAGGTTCCTTAAGACCAGATTGGGTAGAAATTCAAGCTCTGGCTGTGCAGGAGGAAAGCAATATTGGGCATTTTCTTATCTTGCATTCTTGCCTGTCAAAGTCTGACAGCAAGATCGAGGTGGTAGCTGGGCACAGAACAGGAGCAGCTGCAGGGTGCAATTGGGTAGGCGATCAACAGTGTCACTTATAGAAAGTTAACAGCTTTAACAGCAGGCCTTTTTGAGCATAAACATTTAAAGTGTGCTCCTTTATACCTCCGTATAACATTCCTTACCAGCATGCATTGCTAGCTTTGCACACTCAATAAATGAAAGGGCATATCTCTCTTCCACATGATAATGAAGATAGATGCATAAAATATTGGCATTTGCAAAATATTTTTTCTAAGTAATGATCAAGAAAACTGGAAATTTCTGCATGATTGATTTTATTCTTAGATAACAATTCTTCAAGACCTTATCTAGATACTTAAACCCTATGGCACAATATCCTCATATGTAAAAATGGGTATAGCATGAATAACGTTGTGCAGAGGGCTATATATATACTTGCTGTTAACAAAATGAATTTTTCTGATTTTTTTAAAACTTGAATAAATAAGGATTATGTCAATTACTGCATCTCTCCCCAAGGGCAGAGTTTGCCTGAGGGTTACCGTGGGAGGGCCCCAGTTGGTCTGTGGCAGAAAGGGTATAATAATCACCACACCATTTCACTAGGCTCTGTCAATATTTGTTTGATTTCCCAAAGCTACAGTACTGCCTATTAACAGCTCAATTGCACAAAAAAGTTAATCAACATTTGCTACAGAAATACTGTGCTGGCTTTCATAACCTACTTTTAAGATGAAAGATAGGTTCATAAGAGGAGAGAATTCATTAGAGTTTTTAAGAAATTTTGAAGCTACTGTGAATTATTTTATGTACTTGATAAATAGGCCCACACAAATGGCCACTGAGACATGTCACTTGACAATATCAAAAAACTTCCTCCCCACCCTCAACCTCACCCCCATCTGTCCTTACTCATAAATAGTACTCTCTCTTCACAGCTGTTTCAAATGATCAGTGAACTCTTCCCTATGTGCATGGAGGCAGTAGAGGAAAGGGAATTAGAAGCTGCAGAAAACAATGGTTAAAGGCCAGGCGTGGTGGCTCCTGCCCATACTCCCAAGCACTTTGGGAGGCCAAGGTGGGAGGATCCTTTGAGCTCAGGCATTTGAGAGCAACCTGGGCAACATAACAAGGCCTCGTGTGTACTAAAATTACAAAAATTAGCTGGGTGTGGTGGTACATGTCTGTGGTCCCAGCTACTCAGGAGGCTGAGGTGGGAGGTAGAGGCTGCAGTGAGCTAAGTTGGCACCACTGTACTCCAGCCTGGGTGACAGAGCAAGACTCTGTCTCAAAAAAAAAAAAAAAAAAGAAAGAAAGAAAGAAAAGAAAAAAAGAAAACAATGGTTAAAAAGCAAATTTGTTGCCTGGGAAAATCACTAATATCCAGTGTTCTATTATCACTTAGCAGAAAACAAACCCTTCAGTTAATGAGAGTAGGCTAAGGGAGAGCAAGACAAGCAGCAAGAGAAGGTGCTAGGGAAAGAGAGGCCAAGAATGGTGCAGGCACTGCCTGGGAGCTTGTCAGAAATGCAGAGTCTTGGGCTTCTCCCCAGACCCACCGAATCAGGGTATTTACTTTAACAAGACCTTCAGGTGATTCCTGTACAGGTTAAAGCTTGAGAAGCACTGCACCAAGGCAGGCGACAGTACTTCCAAGGAATAAACCCTGCCAGAGTGTCATGCTTGGAGCCCTGACAGCTAGTTGGGAACAGTCTCAGCTGAGGTGAGAGGGACATTAGGCATGTGTAACAGGCAAGCATAGGTGCCAAAAGGGTAACAGTGGTAATCGTGGTTGTTGTCAGCTTTAATGAAACACTGACAATGTGGCAGGCACTACCGTACTAATTCCCATGCATTGTTTCTGATTTCACAATAACTCTGCAACACAGGTATCATAAAGAAATGGAAACTCAGGGAGGTTAGGTAACTTGCCCTAGGCTCAGGCCAACAAGTAACTGAATCTGGATTCATCCTGAGTTTTGGAATCAGAGAAATCCAAGCTCAAATCCTCTGTCTACTTCTTATTAGAAATATAATTTTGTTGAGGTTGCTTCCAAGATGGCCAAATAAGAACAGCTCCAGTCTACAGCTGCTGGCAAGATCAACACAGAAGATGGGCGACTTCTGCATTTCCAACTGAGGTACTCGGTTCATCTCACTGGGCCTGGTTGGACAGTGGGCATAGCCCATGGAGGGTGAACTGAAGCAGGGCAGGGCGTCACCTCACCCAGGAAGTACAAGGAGTTGGGAGATTTCCCTTTCCTAGCCAAGGGAAGCCATGAGTGACTGTACCTGGAGAAGCAGTACACTCCATCCAAATACCACACTTTTCCCACAGTCTTTGCAACTGGCAGACCAGGAGATTCCCTCCCATGCCCAGCTTGGTGGGTCCCATGCCCATAGAGCCTTGCTCGCTGCTAGCACAGCAGTCTGAGATCGACCTGGGATGCTGAATTTTGGTGGGGGAAGGGGTATCTGACATTGCTGAGACTTGAGTAGGTGGTTCTATGCTCACAGTGTAAACAAAGCAGCAGGCAAGCTCGAACTGGGCAGAGTCCAACACAGCTCAGCAAGGCCTACTGCCTCTCTAGATTCCAACTCTGGGGGCATGGCATATCTGAACAAAAGGCAGCAGACAGCTTCTCCAGACTTAAACGTCCTTGCTTGACAGCTCTGAAGAGAGCAGTGGTTCTCCCAGCATGGTGTTCGAGCTCCAATAATGGACAGACTGCCTCCTCAAGTGGTTCCCTGACCCCTGTGTAGCCTGACTGGGAGACACCTCCCAGCAGGGGCCAACAGACACCTCATACAGGTGGGTGCCCCTCTGGGAAGAAGCTTCCAGAGGAAGGATCAGGCAGCAATATTTGCTGTTCTGCAGCCTCCGCTGGTGATAGCCAGGAAAACAGGGTCTAGAGTGGACCTCCAACAAACTCCAACAGACCTGCAGCTGAGGGGTCTGTTAGAAGGAAAACTAACAGAAAGGAATAGCATCAACTTCAACAAAAAAGACACCCACACCAAAAATCCATCCAGAGGCCACCAACATCAAAGACCAAAGGTAGATAAAACCACAAAGGTGGGGAGAAACCAGAGCACAAAGGCTGAAAATTCCAAAAACCAGGACACCTCTTCTACTCCAAAGGAACACAATTCCTTGCCAGCAAGGGAACAAAACTGGATGGAGAATGAGTTTGATGAGTTGACAGAAGTAGGCCTTAGAAGGTGAGTAGTGACAAACTTCTCCAAGCTAAAGGAGCATGTTCTAACCCATGGCAAGGAAGCTAAAACCTTGAAAAAAGGTTAGATGAATGGCTAACTAGAATAACCAGTGTAGAGAAGAGATTAAATGACCTGATGAAGCTGAAAACCACAGTATAAGAACTTTGTGAAGCATACACAACATTCAGTAGATGATTCGATCAAGTGAAAGAAAGGATATCAGTAACTGAAGATCAAATTAATGAAATAAAGTGAGAAGACAAGATTAGAGATAAAAGACTGAAGAGAAACAAACAAAGCCTCCAAGAAATATGGGACTATGTGAAAAGACCAAATCTACATTTGTTTGGTGTACCTGAAAGTGATGGGTAGAATGGAAGCAAGTTAGAAAACACTCTTCAGGATATCATCCAGGAGAACTTCCCCAACCTAGCAAGGCAGGCCAACATTCAAATTCAGGAAATACAGAGAACACCACAAAGATATTCCTTGAGAAGAGCAACTCCAAGACTCATAACTGTCAGATTCATCAAGGTTGAAATGAAGGAAAAAATGTTAAGGGCAGCCAGAGAGAAAGGTCAGGTTACCTGCAAAGGGAAGCCCATCAGACTAACAGTGGATTTTTTGGCAGAAAACCTCCAAGCCAGAAGAGAGTGGGAACTAATATTCAAAAGTCTGAAAGAAAAGAATTTTCAACCCAGAATATCATATCCAGCCAAACTAAACTTCATAAGTGAAGGAGAAATAAAATCCTTTACAGACAAGCAAATGCTGAGAGATTTTGTCATGACCATGTCTGCATTACAAGAGCTCCTGAAGGAAGCACTAAACATGGAAAGGAACTGGTACCAGCCACTGCAAAAACATGCCAAATTGTAAAGACCATTGATGCTATGAAGAAACTGCATCAATTACCAGGCGAAATAACCAACTAGTATCATAATGACAGGATCAAAGTCACACATAACAATATTAACCTTAAATGTAAATGGGCTAAATGCCCCAATTAAAAGACACAGACTGGCAAATTGGATAAGGAGTCAAGACCCATTGGTGTGCTATATTCAGGAGACCCATCTCACAGGCAAAGACACACATAGGCTCAAAATAAAGGGATGGAGGAAGACCT
>NW_016804545.1:2387045-2389907 GCF_001698545.2 Rhinopithecus bieti | reverse complement strand
GGAACACAATTCCTTGCCAGCAAGGGAACAAAACTGGATGGAGAATGAGTTTGATGAGTTGACAGAAGTAGGCCTTAGAAGGTGAGTAGTGACAAACTTCTCCAAGCTAAAGGAGCATGTTCTAACCCATGGCAAGGAAGCTAAAAACCTTGAAAAAAGGTTAGATGAATGGCTAACTAGAATAACCAGTGTAGAGAAGAGATTAAATGACCTGATGAAGCTGAAAACCACAGTATAAGAACTTTGTGAAGCATACACAACATTCAGTAGATGATTCGATCAAGTGAAAGAAAGGATATCAGTAACTGAAGATCAAATTAATGAAATAAAGTGAGAAGACAAGATTAGAGATAAAAGACTGAAGAGAAACAAACAAAGCCTCCAAGAAATATGGGACTATGTGAAAAGACCAAATCTACATTTGTTTGGTGTACCTGAAAGTGATGGGTAGAATGGAAGCAAGTTAGAAAACACTCTTCAGGATATCATCCAGGAGAACTTCCCCAACCTAGCAAGGCAGGCCAACATTCAAATTCAGGAAATACAGAGAACACCACAAAGATATTCCTTGAGAAGAGCAACTCCAAGACTCATAACTGTCAGATTCATCAAGGTTGAAATGAAGGAAAAAATGTTAAGGGCAGCCAGAGAGAAAGGTCAGGTTACCTGCAAAGGGAAGCCCATCAGACTAACAGTGGATTTTTTGGCAGAAAACCTCCAAGCCAGAAGAGAGTGGGAACTAATATTCAAAAGTCTGAAAGAAAAGAATTTTCAACCCAGAATATCATATCCAGCCAAACTAAACTTCATAAGTGAAGGAGAAATAAAATCCTTTACAGACAAGCAAATGCTGAGAGATTTTGTCATGACCATGTCTGCATTACAAGAGCTCCTGAAGGAAGCACTAAACATGGAAAGGAACTGGTACCAGCCACTGCAAAACATGCCAAATTGTAAAGACCATTGATGCTATGAAGAAACTGCATCAATTACCAGGCGAAATAACCAACTAGTATCATAATGACAGGATCAAAGTCACACATAACAATATTAACCTTAAATGTAAATGGGCTAAATGCCCCAATTAAAAGACACAGACTGGCAAATTGGATAAGGAGTCAAGACCCATTGGTGTGCTATATTCAGGAGACCCATCTCACAGGCAAAGACACACATAGGCTCAAAATAAAGGGATGGAGGAAGACCTACCAAGCAAAGTGGGGGGGAAAAAAAAAAAAAAAAAAAGCAGGGTTGCAATCCTAGTATCTCATAAAGCGGACTTTAAACCAACAAAGATCAAAAGAGACAAAGAAGGCCATTACATAACGGTAAAGGGATGAATTAAAAAAGAAGAGCTAACTATCCTAAATATGTATACACCCAATTCAGGAGAACCCAGATTCATAAACTTCTTAGAGACCTACAAAGATACTTAGACTCCCCCATAATAGTAATGGGAGACTTTAACACCCCACTGTAAATATTAGACAGATCAATGAAACAGAAAATTAACAAGGATATCCAGGAATTGAACTCAGCTCAGGAGCAAGCGGACCTAATAGGCATCTACAGAACTCTCCACCCAAATCAACAAAATATACATTCTTCTCATCACATCACACTTCTTCTAAAACTGACCACATAATTGGCAGTAAAACACTCCTCAGCAAAGGTAAAAGAATAAAAATCATAACAAACTGTCCCTCAGACCACAGTCCAATCAAATTAGAACTCAGGATTAAGAAACTCACTCGAAAATACACAACTACATGGAAACTGAACAACCTGCTCCTGAATGATTACTGGGTACATAACGAAATGAAAGCAGAAACAAAGAATTCTTTGAAACCAATAAGAACAAAAGACACAACATACCAGAATCTCTGGGTCACATTTAAAGCAGTGTGTAGAGGGAAATTTATAGCACTAAATGCCCACAAGAGAAAGCAGGACAGATCTAAAATCGACACCCTAACATCATAATTAAAAGAACTAGAGAATCAAGAGCAAACAAATTAAAAAGCTAAAAGAAGAAATACCTAAGCTCACAGCAGAACTGAAGGACACAGACACAAAAAAAAAAACCCTTCAAAAAATCAATGAATCCAGGAGATGGTTTTTTGAAAAGATCAACAAAATTGATAGACTGCTAGCAAGACCAATAAAGAAGAAAAAAGTGAAGAATCAAATAGATGAAATAAAAATGATAAAGGGGATATCACCACCGATCCCACAGAAATACAAACTACCATCAGATAATACTACAAACACCTCTACGCAAAAAAAAACAGAAAATCTAGAAGAAATGTATAAATACCTGGGCACATACGCTTTCCCAAGACTGAACCAGGAAGAAGTTGAATCTCTGAATAGACCAATAACAGGTTCTGAAATTGAGGCAATAATAGCATTCCAAACAAAAAGAAGTCCAGGACCAGATGGATTCACAGCCAAATTCTACCAGAGGTACAAGGAGGAGCTGGTACCATTCCTTCTGAAACTATTCTGATCAATAGAAACAGAAGGCATCCTCCCTAACTCGTTTTATGAGGCCAGCATCATCCTGATACCAAAGCCTGGCAGACACACAAAAAAATGAAATTTTAGGCCAATATCCCTGATGAACATCCACGCGAAAATTCTCAATAAAATATTGGCAAACCAAATTCAACAGCACATCAAAAAGTTTATCCACCACGATCAAGTGGGCTTCATCCCTGTGATGCAAGGCCGGTTCAACATACACAAATCAATTAGCATAATCCAGCATATAAACAGAACCAAAGACAAAAACCACATGATTATCTCAATAGATGCAGAAAAGGCCTTTGACAAAATTCAACAGCCCTTCATGCTAAAAAG
>NW_016804545.1:2373980-2386803 GCF_001698545.2 Rhinopithecus bieti | reverse complement strand
TCCCTGTTTGCAGATGACATGATTGTATATTTATGAAACCCCATCGTCTCAACCCAAAATCTCCTTAAGCTGATAAGCAACTTCAGCAGTCTCAGGATACAAAATCAGTGTGCAAAAATCACAAGCATTCCTATACAGCAATAACAGACAAACAGAGAGCCAAATCATGAGTGAACTCCCATTCACAATTGCTACTAAGAGAATAAAATACCTAGGAATCCAACTTACAAGGGATGTGAAAGACCTCTTCAAGGAGAACTACAAACCACTGCTCAAGGCACTGCTCAAGGAAATAAGGGAGGACACAAATGAAAAAACATTCCATGCTCATGGATAGAAGAATCAACATCGTGAAAATGGCCTTACTGCCCAAAGTAATTTATAGATTCAATGCTGTCTCCATCAAGCTACCAATGACTTTCTTCACAGAATTGGAAAAAAACTACTTTAAACTTCATATGGAACCAAAAAAGAGCCCGCATAGCCAAGACAATCCTGGACAAGAAGAACAAGGCTGGAGGCATGATGCTACCTGACTTCAAACTATACTAAAAGGCTACAGTAACCAAAACAGCATGGTACTGGTACCAAAACAGATATATAGGCCAATGGAACAGAACAGAGGCCTCAGAAATAACACCACACATCTGCCACCATCTGATCTTTGACGAACCTGACACACACAAGCAATGGGGAAAAGATTCCCCATTTAATAAATGATGTTGGGAAAACTAGCTAGCCATGTGCAGAAACCTGAAATTGGACCCCTTCCTTACACCTTATACAAAAATCAACTCGAGATGGATTAAACACTTAAATGTAAGATCTAGGACCATAAAAATCTTAGAAGAAAACCTGGGCAATACCATTCAGGACACAGGCATGGGCAAAGACTTCATGTCTAAAACACCAAAAGCAATGGCAACAAAAGCCAAAATTGACAAATGGGATCTAATTAAACTAAACAACTTCTGCCCAGCAAAAGAAACTATCATCAGAGTGAACAGGCAACCTACAGAATGGGAGAAGATTTTTGCAATCTACCTATATGACAAAGGGCTAATATCCAGAATCTACAAAGAACTTAAACAAATTTACAAGAAAAAATCGAACAACCCCATCAAAAAATGGGCAAAGGATATGAACAGACACCTCTCAAAAGACATTTGTGCAGCCAACAGACATATGCAAAACACTCATCATCACTGGTCATTAAAGAAATGCAAATGAAAACCACAATGAGATACTAACTCACCCCAGTTAAAATGGTGATCATTAAAAAGTCAGGAAACAAGAGATGCTGGAGAGGTTGTAGAAAAATAGGAACGGTTTTACACTATTAGTGGGAGTGTAAACTAGTTCAACCATTGTGGAACACAGTGTGGTGATTCCTCAAGGATCTAGAACTAGAGATACCATTTGACCTAGGCATCCCATTACTGGATATATACAGAAAGGATTATAAATCATTCTATGATAAAGATACATACACAAGTATGTTTATTGTGGCACTATTCACAATAGCAAAGACTTGGAACCAAGCCAAATGTCCATCAGTGATAGACTGGATAAAGAAAATGTGGCACATATACACCATGGAATACTATGCAGCCATAAAAAAGGATGAGTTCATGCCCTTTGCAGGGACATGGATGAAGCTGGAAATCATCATTCTCATTAAACTATCACAAGGACAGAAAACCAAACACCTCATGTTCTCACTCATAGGAGTTGATCAATGAGAACACATGGACACAGGGAGGGGAACATCACACACCAGGGCCTGTGGGGGATGGGGGGCTAGGAAAGGGATAACATTAGGAGAAATACCTAATGTAGGTGATAGGTTGATGGGTTCAGTGACATCTATATGTGATTATATATACACGTATGTATATATGTATTTTATATAGTATATGTATTATATATGTGTATATATAGTATATATTATTACTCCTTCCAGTATAATTATTCCAGCATATTATTACTAAAGTATAATTTTTAAACATTTAGACAATACTCATTCAACTGTCTAATAACTACATATCAAAGACTGTATTCAACTCACTAATTAATGAAGAAACCAGTGAGATGTTGAACCTGGTTCAAATGAGAATTTGAGGAACAAGTGTTTGTAGACAACTTAATAAAGTAAGGTTAGGATAAGACTGCTAGGTTATATACAAAACTGGTTAATGTCCTACAGGTTAATAAACTGTAACCTTTGGAATTATCCATTTTCACAAAATATAAATTACAGGCATGCATCACTTAACCACAGAAATACATTCTAAGAAATGTTGTCATTAGGCAATTTCATCACTGTGCAAACATCACAGAGTGTACTTACACAAACTTATGGTACAGCCTACTACACTCCTAGGCTATCCAGTGTAAGCCTATTGCTCCTAGGGTACAAATATTTACAGCATATTACTGTACTGAAAATGTGGGCAACTGTCACACAATGGTAAGTATTTGTGTATCTAAACATAGAAAATGTATGATAAAAAAATATGGTAGTATAACGTTATGGGACCACTATGGTATAAGCAACCTATCATTGACCAAAACGTTATTCACAATTATCTGGAGTCATATTTGTGACTATATAGCATTGGTTCTTAGGATGCTCATACCATTCGATGAACTTCAGAAGCAACTAGATGTGGCAGAAAGGATCTTGGCCTGGGGGCAGCATGAAGATCTGTGTCTATGTCAGCATTGCCATTAAATGGCTTGGTGACTCCAAGCCTCAACTTCCTCATCTGAAAATGAGGGGTTTGATTAGATGGCCTCTAAGGGTACAGGTCTCAAACTTCAGTGAGCATCAGTGTTACTGGGAGAAATTTGGTTAAAAGAAAAAAAAAGGAACAAACAAATGTAGATTTCCAGACTCCACATCCAGATTCTGAGTCAAATCCAATTCTGCTGTTGTTAGTGTGTGTTTATTTTAACAACAGCCCAGGTGATGCCAGTGCAGTAGCAGACTGCACTTTGAGAGACTTTGCCTGGAGGTCTCATCCAGCTCTAACCATCCACCACTCTGTATCCCAAAGAGGGGCCCCAGAAGCCTGGCTTGAGCTGCTGCTGATTCTGGTCACGAAAGAGCTCATGAGTATCCATGAGGATTTCATTAGTCACTTATTTCCTTTTAAGAGGCTACATGCATTAACAAACCGTTATTGCTATAGCACTCAATGCTCCTGAAAATAATGTACTGTTATTGCAGAGGACCTTTCTGAAAGGATTTTAGGTTGAATATTGTTGAGCTCCAATTTATTGTTTTACTTACACAAGACCTGTGAGTGGTAAATTGGTGTGTACATTGTTACAATGCAGTGTTTTTTCAGCTAACATTACAAAAGAGATTTTTCTAATCTAATGCAGCCAAGCATTTACAATTTTCTGAGAGCTAAACCATAAACTGTCTTGAGTGGTTTGCCTTTCATCTTTGGTTATTTTTTTAATTGATTTTTCTAATACAATGACGCAGGTCATTTAAGTGTGTATTAGCAACATATAACCATCAGTAGTAGACCCAGATAAGCTTATATTTGTTTGCTACAGGAAAACATGCTTATTCATTCCATTCTTTGTTTCCATAGGAGACTAACAATGACTTTCATTAGACTTACATAAGTAGAAACAAGATTTAAATTGACAAACAAGGCCAGGCATGGTGACTCACGCCTGTAATTCCAGCACTTTGGGAGGCTGCGGTGGGCGGATCACAAGGTCAGGAGATCAAGACCATCCCGGCCAATATGGTGAAACCCCATCTCTACTAAAAATGCAAAAATTAGCTGGTTGTGCTGGTGCGTGCCTGTAATCCCAGCTACTCGGGAGGCTGAGGCAGGACAATTGTTTAAACCCGGGAGGCAGAGGTTGCAGTGAGCTGAGATCGTGCCACAGCACTCTAGCCTGGTGACAGAGCGAGACTCCATTTCAATAAATAAACAAATTGATTTAAAAATCAAGGAAACTCAGATTTTGTACCTTATATACATTAAGAAATTTTTATGATGAAAGGACTAGAAAATTAGTATCTTGTTAGCAGAGTATATATGAACACACACACACATGCGTACTCCAAAATCACACACATTCAAAAAACATCAGAATTCTAATTAAAGAAAAACATAAGTAAAATGGTGAAAATTCACCTGATGTTTAAATGTTACAAAAGCTTGTTATTCTTCAAAGTGGAATTTGGGCTTTTAGAATCTGATGAGCACTTCCTGCCAGGGCTAAAAAACAAGAGTACTTGGAAAGCCGAAATAGCAGAACAACTAAATTAGCTCTCCATCTCCTAGGAAGACACAGTCTCCCTAATGGAAGGTGGATGGGAAATGCACAAATAATCCATGTTTAGATCTGAGTGAAGATTATCTGCCCATCTCCCATTTACCATGTGGTGACTGATTTCAACCAGCTCCCATGACTGCTTTGAAGAAATGTCCCCATGCCCCATACCTCAGGGGCATCTCTGTCTGTCACACGCTCTATCTAACAGCAAACAGGATAAATTCTTACTACCTCTTTGAGCAGAGCCCTAACCTCATCCAAAAGGCCTCTATTTTAAACCTTTTCTTTCCAATAACACCAATCTTCCATTTATCTGGAATTCCCTTTCTCACCTCCTTCACATTCCCTCTTCATATGCCTGTGGATGCACAGATCTGTGCAAAGTAAAAAGAACGTTTGCCGCCCATCTTCCCTTGTTGTCCTTATTGGCAAAGAGTCTCCTAAGTCAATTGAAGGAATTGCTCTTCAATTCCTTGTCTGAAGCACATTCAACAATTTACCTAAGAGGTTCCTTATGGTCTTTTAAACTTTGTGATAAAGTATAACAAATATAATACAAAACAGCGCACAAATCTCAAGCGTCAAGGGTGAAGACACCCATATATTCAGCACTACATCAAGAAACAGAAAATTACCACCACCCCAGAAACATCTCATGTCCACTTTTAGTCACTGATTGTAAAGGAAAACCACTCTCATTACTTCTAATACCATATATTAGTTTTGCTTGCTTTTGAAATTCATGTAAATGAATTCATGTACTATGTACTCTTCTTTGACTATCTTCTTTAGTTCAACATTTTGTTTATGAGATTCATTCGTGTTGTTGTGGCAGGAGTTAATTCATTTCATTGCTATATGTCATGCCATTTTACAAATACACCATAATTTATCTAGTCTACTTTTGATGGATATTTGGTTTATTTCTCGTTTGGTGCTATGAACAATCTTGTATATATTTTTTGGTGAACATGTAGTTGCACTTGTTATATATAAAGCCAGGACTAGGACAGCTGGATTATCTTTAGTAGATACTGCCAAATAATTTTCAAAGATAACTATACCAATTTACACTCACACAACAATTACTTCAAGTCTGGGTGCATACTATATATCATTATGGTTTTAATTCATTTGCATTTCCCTGAAGTTCAATTAAGTTAAGCACCTTTCTATATCTTTAGGACAATTCAGGTATCCACCTTTATGAAGTGTCTATATAAAATCTCCATTTTCTATTGGGCTGCCTGCATTTTTCTCAAATAAACTCCTAAATTCTTGGAATAAACCCTACTTGCTTCTATTGAACTATTCATTTTATATATTACTGGATTTGATTTGCAGTTTTGTTTAGGATTTTTGCTTCTAAATTCATTAAAGAGATTGGCTTGTCATTTATTGTCTTATAAACTCCTTTTTAGGCTTCAGTAGCAGGTTTACACTGACCCTATCAAACAAGTTGAAAAGTATCTCTTTTTCTGTACTCTGGAAGGGCTTATGTAAGGTTGGTATTATTTCTTCCTAAAATGTTTAGAATAATTCATCAGTGAAGTAACATGAGCCTAGGGTTTTCTTTGTGAAAAGATTTTTAATAATGGATCTGATTTCTTTGATAAAATAAAAGATCCTTAATAACAAAATGAATTAAGGGTTTTTTTAGAAAGTCAATTTCCTCTAAGTTGCCAAATTCATTGGCATAAAGTTGCCTATAATATCCAGTTTTCTTTAATACCTAGATGACCTGTAGCAAGGCCTACTTTTCATTCTTGATATTAATTTGTATCTTTCCTTTTTCATGAATGGTCTTGCTACAGTTTTATCAATTTTATTAATCTTTTCAAATTTAGCTTTGTTGAAAATTTTTTCTATTGTAACTGTTTTCTATTTTGTTGACTAGTTGTTTTATCTTAGTAACTTTTCTTCTGTTTTATTTGTGATTGCTGTTCTTTTTCTAGTTCCTTGAAATGAAAGCTTAGCTTATTCCTTTTCTGTCTTCTTTCCTACTATATGCCTTTAAGCATTTTAGTTGCATCACATCAGTTTTAACAAATTGTATCTATTTCATCATTCAGTATACAGTATTTTCTAATTTCTGCATGTGACTTAGAAGTATGTTGTTTAATTTTCAAAAAGTTGGGAGTTTTCTAGTTAATTGATTTCTAGTGCAATTCCACCATGGTCAGGGAACGAACATATTCTGAATGACTGAATTTTTAAAATCCATTGAGACTTGCTTTATGACCTAGCATATGGGCAATTTTGGCAAATGTTCCATTAGTACTTGAAAAAATTAGTATTCTGACATTACTGGGTGCATTGTTTTATACATAAAAATTAACTAGAGTAGGTTAATTTTATTTTTCAGATCTTCTGTAACCTTACTGATTCTTTTGTCTAACCCATTACCTATGAAGAAAGGTGAGTAAAGTCCCCAAGTATGATTGGGGATTTGTTTGATTCCTCTTTTACTTCCATTAACTTTTGCTTTATACACTTTGAAACTATATTATTGGGTGGCTATAGCTTTAGAATTATAATATTTTCCTGGTGTACCTACTCCTTTATCGTTACAAAATATCTTTGTGTCTCTTTTAACACTTCTTACCTTCAGGTAAGTGTCTGAAATGTGTACCTTTTCTTTGGTTAGTATTTACATGGTATATCTTTTATCATTCATTTTAAACTTTCTGTGTCCTTACATTTTAGGCATACAATTTTAAATTAGAACATTGAGGATTTTTTAGTCAAGTCAGAAATTCTTAAATGTTCAATGGTAATTCTTAATCCATTTTTATTTAATATAATTGTGATAAATTGGGCTTCATAGTTACCATTTTCTGTTTGTTTTATATAATATATGACCACCTATTTTATACTTCTTCATTCTTGTTTTCTTTTCATTAATTAAATCTTTTTGTTATTTCATTCTCCATATTACCTTGTATTCATACTTTCTTCTAATATTTTTTCAGGATGATCCTAGAAATTACAGCATGCATCCTTGGCTTACTATATTAAGATCAAATTGTTTCTTTCTCTACTTCCCAGAGAACACTAGACTTTAGGACACTCTAACTCCACTTAGCCCCTCCTACCTTTTACATGATTTTTTTTCTCTCTATATAATAAGCCAATAGATATTAATGTTAATTTTTTTTTTTTTTTTTTTGAGACAGTTTCTCTCTTGTTGCCCAGGCTGGAGTGCAGTGGTGCGATCTTGGCTCACCGCAACCTCTGCCTCCCGGGTTCAAGCAATGCTCTGCCTCAGCCTCTCGAGTAGTTGGGATTATAGGCGACTACCACCATGCCAGGTTAATTTTTGTATTTTTTGTAGAGACAGGGTTTCACCATCTTGGCCAGGCTGCTCTTGAACTCCCGACATCGTGATCCACCCACTTCAGCCTCCCAAAGTGCTGGGATTACAGGTGTGAGCCACCATGCTCGGCAATGTTAATGGTTTTTACAATCAAAACTTGTGTATATTTACTTGCATATTCACCTCTTCTGATGTTCTTCATTCTCTCTTGAGTTTATTTTCCATCTGCAGTGATTTTCTCTGGATTAAAGTACTTTCTTTAGATTTTTTTTAGTGAAGGTCTTCTAGCAAAAAATTCTCTTTGTGTTCCTCTAAATATATCTTTATTTCTATTTGTTTTGAAGAATGTTTTGCTGGGTATAGAATTCTATATTGGCAATATAAACCAAAAAGTGAAACACATCTCAATTGATTTAGAGGTTTATTTTGCCAAGGTTGAGGACATACCTGGGAAAAAGAAACACAAGTTACTTTAGAAACGCAAGATCTGTAATCTGTGACTTTTTTCCAAGAAGGTTTTGAGGACTTCAGTATTTAAAGGGGAAAAAGTGGGCAAGAGGAGAGAGAGGAAAGAAAAAAAGAGGGGAGGGTAGGCAAAGACCCAAGTGGTTACATTCTTGTGAGGCTTTGGTGCTAACTGAATCTGTATTTCACATGTGAAAAGACAGGAGTGGAGGGAAATTCAATTATTCATTGTCTTATGCTTAGTAACTCCATACTTTACATAAGGTCAAGTAAGCACGTGAAATTACAGCTGTCTGTATGGGAATGGAAGCAGGCAGTTTTTTGGTGGGTTTGTTTTTGTTTTTGTTTTGTTTGCATGACTCAGTTCCCAAGCTTAACTTTTCCCCTTTACACAGTGCATTTGGGGTCCCAAGATTGTATTTTCCCTTCACAGCAGATACGTTTTTCCATCACTTTAAGATGCCATTCTTTTGTCTCCTGGCTTTGTCATTTTGTGAAAAGTCAGGTTCAAATTCTTTTTGTTGTTCCTTTGAAGACAATTAACTTATTTTTGGTGCTTTAAAATTACTCTCATTGTCTTTGGTTTTCAACAGTTTTAATGTGATATGACTTAGTTATTTTTCTTTTATTTATACTGTTTGTGGCACTTCCTAAACCTTTGGTTCATCAGTTTAGGAAAAATGTGTACTAATTATCTACTAATGTTGCTTGTGCACTCACCTTTATGTACTCAGTTGACATATGTGATATAAAATGTTAACTGTTTTCCATGTATCTCTAATGTTTTTCTATACTTTCCTTTTTTTTTTTTTTTTTTTTTTTTTTTTTTTTTTTTTTTTGAGACAGGGTCTCAGCCTATCACCCAAACTAGGATACAGTAGTATCATCACAGCTCACTGCAGCCTCGACCTTCACAAGATCATCAGGTGATCCTCCCACCTCAGCCTTCTTAGTAGCTGGGACTACAGGCAAACACTACCATGCCAGGCTAAGTTTTGGGTTTTTTTGTTTGTTTTTGTAGAGAGAGAGTCTCCTTATATTGCCCAGGCTATTGTCTCAAACTTCTGGGCTCAAGCAATTCACCCACCTCAGCCTCCCAAAGTGCTGAGATTACAGATATAAGCCACCACACCTGGCCAATTCTTTTTTTCTCTGTGCTGCAATTTATTTCCTATCGACCTGTCTTCCAGTGCACTAATCATGTCTTCTGCTCAATCTATTCTGCTGTGAAACTCATCTATTGCATTCTTATTTTTTATTTCTAAAATTTCCATTCAATTCTTTAATACATTCTAACTCTTTGGTAAAATTTTCCATCTTGATTCCTATTTTCCTTACCCTTTCTCTATTTTCTTTAGCATCCTAATCATAGTTAAGATGCTTGTGTGTTAATGCCAATATCTGAATCAATCATAGGTATATTTACATTCTCTATTTTTTCTCTTATTGTTGGTTATATGATCCTATCTCTTGGCATACCCAGTAATTATTTTAGTGAACACTAGACGATATATGTGTGTACACATACACACACACACAGTGGAAGCACCATATAATGTTAACTTCATTTAGAAAAAGTTTGTCTTTCCTATGCTAGAAAGGTTAGAAACTGATCAACCTAATTTGATCAAGGAGTGAAATGACTCAAGGCTGACTGCAATTTTGGTATGACTAAGTCTGTCTCTGCTTTACTTCACTCCTGGATAGGTCCTGAACTCTTATCCTTGTGTTTCAGCATGGCAGGACTGCTGAAATCGTTTCCTTTGTTTTTTTTTTTTTTTTTTTTTGTAGACTTTCTGCTTAGCTTCTTACCCTTCTGAGCCACGGCTTTAAATTTTTAGCAAATGCATTGAGCTCTATGTATTGACTACGTGTCCATCTCAGTGTTCTGCCCCATGCTTTCTTAGCCACCCCACCTTCCCCCTCTCACCACTGCAAAATTCTCTGCTGGTTTTTCTGTCCCCCAAGCAGTGGCCTTCCCTCTTGGAGGCAAATTTCAGATTTTCAGCTTCTGCCAGATACAGACTCTTGGCTGCAATCTCTGAAGTTGCTCCCTTTTTTGAATATTTCTCCTCCTCTCAGCCTTGGTTGTTTCAGTAGCTCTCCAATGCCATGAAATTAATTGTTTTGTTTCATCTAGCTATTCTAGTTGTTTTGGGCTAGAGAGTGGTTTGTTGCTTCTACTTCAACATAACTGGACGCAAAAATCCATTTTTTTTTTTAAATGAGTTCTGGGGAGCCCTTGTTAAGCAACAAAAACAGGGCTGTTGGAAGATACATCCTTTGGGGATTTCCTGGGTCATGTTTTGCCACAGTGTGTCCAAGAGTCAGAATAGTTGGTTCTAACCATGAGTCTTCATTTACATGTTGAAAAACGGAGGCCAGCCATTGAACTTTTCTACTTAAAAAGTGAGGACATTATCTTCTCCTCTTACTTGACAGAACTGTCATGAAAAATAAATATTTAAGAGTTTTGGAAAGATAAACATGACATGTGTGATGAATACAGTCAGTCCTACAATATCAAATGTTTCTCTAGCTGTTCATTGGATGAATGACTTTCTCCCCCACTTAGATTGTAAGCACTTTAAGAGAGGGCCTGTGTCCTCTACTTCCATCTTATTTCCTGTGGTTCCAAGTTTTGTGTGACTCACAAAATAGTCATCATTTAAGTGCTTTACTTTTAAAAAACCATCTTATCCCATGTCTGTCCATATTAAAGTATTCTGGAGTGCAGGCTATCAGCCTTGCTATGGTGTGAATGTTTCTGTCCCTTCAAAATTTATGCATGGAAATCCCAAGCCCCAAAGTGATGGTAGTGAGAGGTGAGGCCTTTGGGAAGTGATTAGACTTGAGGACAGAGACCTTATGATTGAGATTAGCGCCCTTATAAAAATGAGACTCAGAAAGCGAGCTCCCCACTTCCACCTTGTGAAGACACAAGAAGAAGACATCATCTATGAACCAGAAAACAGGCACTCAACAGACTTCCCAGCCTCTAGAAGGGCAAAAAAACAAATTTATGTTGTTTATAAGCTACCAAGCTTATGACAATATTGTATTATAGCAGCCCAAATGGACTAAGACAAGCCTCATTTGGATTTCTGTCAATCTATGTTGGTAAACAACAGCTTTGGGATTTGTAATGTTACGTGCTGACTAATTTAGAGGACAAATTTTGATAATTAGCTTTTTTTTTTCTCTTTCATCCTTTAAACTAATAAAGTCTTAGGGTAAAGAAATTTCAACTGCATGGAAAAGTAGATGACTTCACTTGCTGATGATCATTAGACCCAACTTCTTTTTTCGGTAATTACTAATATGTGATAGAAGTGGATCACCTCTCATAAAGACAGCATTCTTAAAGTGAAAAGCTTCTATGTGCCTATTCAATCTCCACCTCTCAGACCCTTCCTTTCATCTAAAAACAAAAGGAATCAATTGCTTATTCCAAGGTAGTCTTGAAAATCATTTAGACATAATTAAAGCTTGCAATATCCTGTAAGCAAGTATTATATTCTAATATTTTCTGCCAAGAACTGAATTTGCTAGGCATGACACATTTATTTCTGGCAGTAGATGTACCAAAACCTACCAACACCAGGGAATTAATAAATACCACAGCCCTCCTATGGAGCAAGTTGCATGAATATTTAATAGGAAATGCATGATGAATTTCTTGCATGATTATGCAGAAAAACATTTGGGAATGGTTGCAGCTGTTACATGAACTAGCTCAGTCTCCCCCATCTCTTTCTATCTTTATCAATCTCAATATTGTACTTTAACTTCAGCAGTAAGCTATCTCCAATGATGAGTATTGCAGACATCTGTCAACATTTTAGGACATGTGTGACTCTATGTATGCCATCTGTGTGTCAACATTTTAGGACATGTGTGACTCCTAATATATGCTATCTGTGTGTGTGTGCCTTACAACTTTCAGTAGTGCATTTTGAGGGAACAACTGAGAGAGGAGGTGAAAAAAGCTAAAAGTTAACAGCTGTCACTCTTATGGGTGTGTCACATTTTCTCTGACAACACCTTCCATCTCCACCTAAGCCCTACGAAAATCTAATCTAATCTAAATTTAATAAAGGTGGGTTTTTTTTTTTTTTTTTGCAGATTCTTAGTTGTTTTTTGTATTGCAAAAATGCTTCTCTTCCTTCATGTGTATTGTATATCCTTTAACCACTCTCCCCTTCAAAATATGTACCTTTTCAGTAGGTGAAATAGTCCTTTAACATTTTTTTTTAACTTTCTGGCACATTCATAAGGTTGAAAGACCATTGAACAACAACAAAAAAATTTTTAATCAAGAATTAGAAACAGAAGATCATTTATCAAATTTGAACAGGGAGGTCAAGTCAACATGGTTTGAAAGCCAGTGGGTTTGGAGCTTCCAGAGCTTCAAAGGGCATCTCTTTAAAATAAAAGCCGCTTTTTGATTCCATTCAAATTTCCCAATTCATAGTCGATCTTCAGCATCCTGTTCCCAGGAAGTGGGGATTCCAGAAAACCCTTAAACCCTGGAACCTCCACAGACAGGACACAAGGTTATCAAATCACTACAGGGAGCTCGAACAGGCCCAGATTTTGACAATAGCCTGTGACCTTCTAATGAATTGCAGGTGACACAATGTCTATGCCCTCTAAAGCAATTGAGTGTTTACTAAATGCCATTAAAGAGTTGGCACTCCTGGCCGGGCGCGGTGGCTCAAGCCTGTAATACCA
>NW_016804545.1:2316306-2373556 GCF_001698545.2 Rhinopithecus bieti | reverse complement strand
CAAAAAAAAAAAAAAGAGTTGGCACTCCTTAAATTATCAAGTGGTAATTATATTCTTGGCTTCATAACAAGAAAATCCTTCTAAATTACATATTTGTTCCCCAAGTGTGGTAGTGAGATGAGTGGCACCTACGAAAATGGTGACTTACTTTACTGCTCTCACATTTTGCAATCTATTTTTTGGTAAGAGCTCTGGTCAACCTGGACAGAGGCTCTGCAATCACAAAGAAAAAGGCATCCTCACTGAATCAAACGTTTCTGCCTAAAGAAAGTGTAGACAAAAGAGGGGATATGGTAAAAATCCAGAAGTTTCAAGATGTGCACCCAAGTTAAACAAACAAAAAATCATGAACAACACTAGAAAGCAACTTCTTTTTCCACAAGTTAAAATGTCACAGTGAGGCAAGACAGTTTCTATCCTGGCTTCTCTGACAATCTCCCACTGGAATCTGAATGTCTAGTATGTGTGCATCCTTTGACAAGCTCACCAGAAAAAGCCATACAAGGGTATTCCACTGTTGAGGACATCCGGTGCTACACTTCAAAACCCTTACAAACATGTTACACACAGAACATCCCCTTGTCAGCAAAAGTGACTACTCATCTTTACCTGTTACAGAACCGTAATCAGCAGCATAGTGCCTTGGTGATATAATTTAAGGTGAAATAGACTCATATCACCCCCACCTTCCATCTTGCCAAAGTCTAAAATTAACAACCAGTTCTTGTGCAAAAAATCAAAAAGGAAAACTCATCATATGCTAGAATTAACCTAAATGCTTTATTTATGGGGGTCTATCTTTGGTACTTTTAGAATATTTATATGCAGGCAGCAATATGTAGATTCAAGGAGATGAAAGTCAAAGGGCCTTTGCTGTGCTGCACAGACACAGTTGAAATGAATTCCAATCCGACCATTAGATTATTTCTATTGTTAAAACATAAACTTTAGTTTGTGACGATGACTTAATATACACCTCAATTAGAGCACGATTATAGGGTGGTAGAGAAATCTAGTTCTAATGGTCTCTAATGACTTTTTCTTAACCCAGCACTATCAGGTATAGTCAATTAAAATGGCCAAAATATTTACACTAACTCACCTAAAAGAAGGTATTTTAAGGAAATTGTTCTTGCTTCTTTTTGTATCTTACAGGAGAGTTCAGTGTTATCTCTCTCTCAAGTGAATGAAAATGAGAAAATTTTCTTTGTAAATGAATAATACTGTTTAGAGCTAACCTGCAATATGTTAAATATTTGGAAACTGACTTGACCCAACTCAGACTCGCTCTAAAGGAGGCTGATTCAAGCCACCCATTGGGAAGGGGCCAAACAAAGCACAGCCACCAGTTTCCTGTTGCCTGGATCTTTTATTACATTGGCTCATTAAAACTCCTTGTTTGTATTTGCATTTTACTCTTGGGCAATTTTACAACATAGAATAGTGATAAGCTTGCAGGCTGATCCTACTCATTATGTTTAATCATGACTGCAATAAGGGAGATCATCGTATCATGCCTCTATCTCAAATACACTGCAGTGATTTTAAAATAGAATCAGTATCTTACAATAGCCTTGGCATGCGCTCTCTCTTTTTTCAAGAGGAGTGCTTGAAACATAAAATAAAAGGCCTACAATGAACTTGGAGAGGTCCCCATTTTTAATCAGAATGTATGATTAAAACTAGGGAAAAGCCTTGCTGGAAAGCAAATGTGTGGAGAGAAAGAGAATAGATGAATATCATTAAAGAGTTTAGTTGATCTTCTGTGGCTGCCCCACACATCCCTACTTCAAGACATCCATCTGAGTGTGGCCCAAGAGGACCCTCATGTCATCTTTGGTTGGTCTCCTGCACATTCAGGCTTATATTGTAGTTGAACAGAGCCAGTGCTTCAGCTTCTGGCATCAGTTACTAATTTTCTTATGTTAATGAAAAACACACATCAGCTCCTTGAAATTCCCCAAAGCAGCATCAGTTTTGCCACTAATTGCAGTACTTTTGGGGTGGTGGAGGGAGAGGGGGAGTGATTCCAATAGCATTAGTTGGGACAAGGTTCTTTGCCTCCCTGAGTGGTCCTCTAACTGAAAACATTTGTGACTTGCCCCTCCCTGGCCTTGAGTTCTCATGAATTTTGAGAAATTGGAAGCTCCCAGGAGCACCAGAGCATGATGAAATAATGGAACTCCGGAGGAACTCTGGCCTACGAGATATGAGGAAGAAAGTCTGGCTCAAACTTCAAACCCCAGCAGAAGGGAATTTGAGACATATCCATTTGATCTTCTGTCTCAACCTAACAAGATATTCCTCTTCAGGGCCAAATGCACTCCTACACGCTCCTCCAGCAACTGATACCTTATGCATGAGAATATTCTAATGAATGTGACAAGCACAAACATAATAAGTTGATTTTCTATGAAATGTAGTTTTTGAAATAACCAGAGGACTTTGGGATGCTGAGAATTCCCCCCAAAACTTAGGGAGAATCACTAAAGTGAGGATTTGAGGATTTTTTCCTCCTCTGAAACCCATTCAGAGCCTAATTCTAGTTACCAATGCATAAAAATTAGCTTTGCTCAATAGAATGTGTTCTATGGATAAAAACAGAAATGTCACAAAAGGGTTGAAGACCCTATTATACACACTATCTCAACTTTTGCATACTCAAAACACACATGCTCGGCAGATATTTTGCTAAAATTATTTGCTGCAAAACATGAAGCAGGCAGGAACCTATGCACAATGAATTGATTTCCACGTCTTATCTGTGGCTGATTTGAGGTTGGAGAGCATTTCTGTGCTGGGTGGAGTGGTAAAATGAATGTTTATTATTTAGGATTTAAAAGGTCCATTATCATTCAGGCTCAGTAAGGTTCTGCCACACAAAACTGAGTGCCAGGCCAGCAGGCAACTAATTCAAGTGACAAGAGGTGAGCTGCAACAGCCTTTCCATGTTAATAAAACATGTACCAGCACTCAGAAGGAACTCTAGCACAGTATGAGAGCAGATAGAATTTATTAATCAGAACTACTGTTAACTCTAATTATAGACTGCCCCCAAGTTACAAAATAAATGGATGCTTTGGAAATAAAGCAATGTTTTATATATTGAATCCCGTATTTCCACTGAATCCTCTTATTATCATTGAAAGTGAGTTTTGATAGAAAAAAGTCTAATCCCATTAATAGGGACTGCGAGATAGCTCCCTATCCAATTTCCCACTTTTAACCTTGTAATCTTCAGTTCTGGCTGAAGTGCTTGTCCAGGAGTCAGGAGCAATGGCATCTGGTTCTGATTCTGCCAGTCATTAGATGTGGCACCTTAAGTCAGTCAGTTTTCTCATCTGCACAAGAGGAGGTGTTAAACTTGATCAGTTCATCACAAATGTTGGGAATCTTCTGAAAGCTATGGACCCACTCCTCAGAAAGATACATGTACACACATACACAAGACCTGTGGCAATCCATTTCAGGAGTAAATCAACAGAAACCTATTAAAGAATCCTAGGTTTAAAATCCCTGAACCAGATCACCTAAAGTAATTTGAGCTTTAAAACTGTCTGTGATTTTGGTTTCTTGACCAGTTTCTACATGGAGATAATAAATTACAGACATTAGGTGCCTTGACAGGTTGTGTGTGTGTGTGTGTGTTTGTGTGTGTCTGTGTGAGACGGGGTCTGACTCTGTCACCAGGTTGGAGTGCAGTGGCTCAATCTCAGCTCACTGCAACCTCTACCTCCCAGGCTCAGGTGATCCTCCCTCCTCAGCCTCCCAGGTCTAGACTGACCAAGATAACTGTGTACCCCTTTCTTCATGTCAGATGCCTCTACACAGCATGGGCAGGAAGGGACTTTGCTTTAAGTAACACATATTCTGGCATATCAAATACCAATCTATATCACCATAAAATAAAGGACATCTACATGAATAGGCCAAAATTTCAAACGCTGCAAGTGCAAGCAAATTGCCTTCAGTAAGCCCTATGGCATGATGTCACTCTGGAGAGACGCCACAGAGCCTCTGGGTCTAGCAGCACAATGTTACAGTGCACAGCTTTCCATCTCCACATCTTGTCTATGCTATGGAGTTCTTGCTACCATTTTGAAACATAAAAGCAAATCGTTTGACATTACACCTAAACAAATGGCTCTTTCAGTTTTTAAAAGTACCATGCGATATATTTAAAACCCTAGTTACTTTGAGAAGTTTGATATACCTCGTAATTATACACCAAAAAAAAAATACAAAATAGTAAATATTAAGTCCGCTTATGTCTTCCCAACATTGGGGCACTAAAATTAGTTTCAGTATTAGACATCACTAGCCAAGTGACAAGGTAGCAGTATTGCAGCAGGAAAAGATATTTATAATACATACAACCAACTCTATCCAGGATTTACAAAGATGTCTACAAGTCAGTAGGAAAAATCAGCCAATTCAGTAGAAAAATGGGATAGGAACTTGAAGATACACTTTGAAAAAGAGAATCTCTAATGGCTAATGAATATAAGAAAACATGCTCAATCTCATTAGTCATCAGGAAAACTTAAATTCAAATCTAACTAAATACCACTATCCAATAGAAGACACAAAAGGAAAAAGGTGGACAATACCAACTGGAATAAACATGTGAAATAACTGGGACTTTCATACACGGCTAGTAGGAGTACTAAAGTTGAAGATACCGTTGGATCCAGCAATTTCATTCCTAGGTATATACCCAAATGAACATGCACATGTGCACTAAAATGATGTACAAAAGAATCCTCACAGTAGCATTAGTCATAACAGCCCCAAACTAGAAACATCTCATTCAACAATAGAAGAATGCATAAACATATTGTAATATAGTCATACAATGGAAAATCAAATGACAAACTACATTTACAGACAACAAAACTAGTGAATTTCACAAACAAACAAAAAAAAGCAAAAGAACCAGACACAAAAGAATAGAACTGTAGGAATACATTTGATGAATTTAAAAAGTAGACAGAACTAAACTGATTTCAGAATTTAAGATAGTGGTTACCTTTGGGGAAGATGGAAGGGATAGTGATTGAGACAGCATTCAAGAGACAGTGCTTCTGTGATTTTAAAATTTCTTGATAAAAGTGATGTTTTCACACATGGAATCATTTTGTGATAGTTTACTGTAGCATGCATTTATAATCTGTGCACTTTTCTGAATATATTATTCTTTAAAAAATAGTTAAGAGAGAAAGAGAACAGAGCTTTGGGGGTATATACAAGATTTCAAGTGCTGAAATCTTAATTTCTCACTTGCAAACTGTATGACTTTGGGCAATTTATGTAATTTATCTGAGCCTCAGTTTCTTCATTTTTAAAATGAAGATAATAGTGAGTATAGGCTTTGTATTACTGAACGGAAACATTCATGAAAATTATTTAGCACAGTAAATGTTTGCTGATCTAGTCTATCCCCTCAATTTACAAATGAACAAACCAAGAGACAGAAGTGACATGTCTTGCTGACAATTCCTACCTAGCCTGTTGTCAGAGTCAGAATTTGGGCTTCTAATAGATAAGCAGTCACAGGCAAGGATGACTACTGTACTGTGAACTGAAATTAAACAGAAGACACCCTTCAGACCATTCTGTTTGCTTCTTCCATGTGTGTCAATAACATGAGATACACATTTTTTTGCTCTGATTCTGGCTTCACGGTGACATTACTCAGCCAGTCTCTACAGAGTGGCTTTGGAAAAGAGATAGCAAAGTAAATAAAGTAAGTAATTAATTCAATTCAGCATGTATTTACTGAGCACATACTATGTGCCAGAGACTCCATTCTAGGTCCTTAGAATTTGTCAGTAAGCAAAAGAGAAAAAAATGCCTGCCCTCCGAGTACTTATTCTAGCAGATGTTGGGCAGACAGGGAAGAAGTTGGACAGTGAAAATTAACATGATAAATCACTTATATATTGTTTTTAAAGGTAATAGATGCTTATTTTAAAATGTAGGCTTTATTATTATTCAAATATGGTTAGGCAAATTGATCAGGAGACAACTGCCATTGTAAAGGCAGCTGTTATATTCACAGGTCCCAATTTAGGCTTATAATGCATAAGCAGTCACAGGCAAGGGTGACTATTGTACTGTGAACTGAAATTGAATGGAAGGCACCCCTCACACCATTTTGTTTGCTTCTTCCATGGTTGTCAACAACACAAGACACAGGGGCCACAAGGGGAAGTACCAGAGTGGATCAGAAGGCAGGTGCAAGACAAAAATACAGACAAAAGCCTTAATTGTGGCATCTACAGGAAGGAATGGATAAGGCAAGGTAAGCAGGTTTAGGATTGGTGAGTTTGAATAATTTCAGCAGGCTCTGGGGTGTAGGTACCTGGCCTTGGGATGAGTGTAGGAAGGGGAAAAGTGGCCTGGAATGTGAGAACTCAATATAGGAAGTGGTTGGACATTTGGGCTCTGGATTTGTTGGTTTGCATACAAAAAGCATGCTCACAAGCCAGTCATTTACTAGTTCTAGGAATTGGCTAGCTCTGAGAGGATCACTCTTCAGGGTCAGGAAGGCTTCAGATGTCAAAGGACCAGAAACTCATGGTTAATACAGTGGTCTGAAAAAGATGGCAAGGAACAGGGACTAAGGAGCTACTGATCATCACCCAATTTAGAAGATTTATCAAATAGATCACCAAATGGGCATCTGACTTTTGTTGAACTAGATTTATGTTTTCTTTTACATTTTAATTTTAGTCCTTAGCTGTCAGTGCATAATAGACTATCCCATGTAGGGGTTAACATGTCATATATAAAAACTAATTCACATTTTGTGACTATGCTCAATACTATAAAATAAGAAATGGTGGTTTGCATTTGTTTCTATGTACTTGTGTAGCTTGGAAGCCACCCAGCCAGAAATAAGCTTAAGTCATCATTCTTCCAGAACAGCTGCTTATGTGATGCTTACATTCTGCACACTCAAATAATAGTCTCATGTTCAGGTCAGTACCCTCACCCCAGAACCCTGATGTAACTATAGCTGTACGCAGATACAGAATGGAGATGACAGCACAATTCATTGTTATATACAGTTTACTATATATAGTTCTAAATAATAAACCATAAAGGCTATACAATGAATCTGGGGCCAATCCTTAGACTTTCTTCACTGTAAAACAATTACTATCCTTAATTTGTGTGGTTAAGAGAATAAACGGTTCTAATCTAGGTCTATGCTTAATCCTCTTTGCTGTCAGTCACCAACAAATAGATGTCGTTGGGGGTGGTAGTAGGGCAGACCTCAGGAAGTTTGGGAAATCAGACTGGAAGACAATCAAAAGTTAGCAAAGTGTTAAAGAGTTATAAATGATTAATCCAAAGAGGAAATGACCAAAAAAAAAAAAAAAAAAGCTTCTACAAACATTTTAAAAACACTGCTACTTTATGCATAATCAAGGCAATCACAACCTGTTCGAAGCATGTAACACTTGTGAATAGATGTCTGTCAGGCAGAGACTGGGGAGTTTTAAGAGGCCCCAGAGTGGTTAATGGGGGAATTAGCACAATTCAGAAAAGACATTAATTAGGTCAGTCTGCAGTTTTGAAAAACTTTAGCACCTCTCCAATGCTATTAGTGAATTAATGACCCCAGTTATTGAACAACAAAGATTAACACAAAAATTTGGGGCTGTTAAAGTCAACTTTAAAAGGGAAGTCTGAAGAGAACTAACAAAGTTGGAAAACTACAATAAGAATTAATGGAAGTGTGTTTATGAATTATAAAAACAGACAATGACATAATAAATCTCTTACAAAGAACTCTTCAGCAAACTTACAACTAAAAGGAAGAGAATGCCCAGTGATATTTAGCCTAACAAGAGGTTGTATAGCTTCTCTAAAGAAGAAATTTTAATTTATATAGTAAGTATGAACTTGCTCAGTAATACTTGGGAATAAGAAGTATCCCAATAATTGGCTGATCTTTACATTAATTCTGGCACCAGCTCCCCTTCTCATGGTGTGGTGTGTCATATTTTAGGAGCCTCTCATTTAGGTATTATAGAATCCAGACCCTTAAGTAATGTCTCAACACAGGGAAAGAACCTGTCCCTTTATGTCTCTTAAGGTGATTCCCATGCCTGCTGCTCCTTCTACTACTTGGTGATCTTACACACCCGGCCCTCCACTCTCAAACAATGATGCTCCAGAAAGGACAGAGCTGTCCTTCCCTGCAGTCCTCACCAATGACCACTGAAACCCTTGTAGGAGTGATACAATATCACCTGACAGGGTTGATGAAGTAAGTACAGACTCTTTCCAGATAGCATAAGGTTTTGCAATCTGTGTGTGGCAAATAACACTCAATTGTTATGGAGAGGCCTGGGATTATATAATTTAAACATGCTGCTTGTTTCCAAACACAGGATACCATAATCAAGAAATTCTGCCATTGGAAAAACTATGCAACAACCAATAATCAATAGAATATTAAGACTGTATTCTCACTTTTTTGTGGAAAAGCCAATGTCTTTGGCATATTTTGCCAACCAATTCAGGATGTGTTACATACAATCTTCCTTACCATGCTATAAGAATCAAAATTCATTGTTAAAAGCTAACATTTCTGTCTCCACACAAATAATTTCTGAATATATTGGGAGTAGTGTGGCTTGTAAAATAATTATATATATATATACACACACACATATATATATACATACACACACACACACACATATATATATAATGATTGTTTTCCAGAATAACTATTGTTAGCAGAAAAGGGATTCCTTATGAATGGCAAATCATGTTGACTGACTTAAATTCCTCAGGATGGTACCTCCTCCACATCTATTTTAAGATTTGTGAGGCAGGAGGTTCACTTGAGGATTTGAGACAACTCTGGGCAACATAGTGAGACCTCATCTCTACCAAAAATAAAATTTTAAAATTAAAAAAAAAAGATTAGTCAAGCATGATGGTACACACCGATAGTCCCAGCTACTTGGAAGGCTGAGGGGGAGGATCACTTCAGCCCAGGAGGTCAAGGTTGCAGTGAGCCATGATGATGCCACTGCACTCCAGCCTGGGTGAGGCCTTGTCTTAAAAAAAAAAAAAAGTTTACTATGTGGGACTTTACACAGTTAATCAATCAGAGTTCAATCACCTTTAGCAGGTAGAATAAGGAAGCATTTTAATACTAACATTTCCAGCGGAAGTGGAACAACATGGTCTGAAATCTGTAGGGAAAAAGAGCTAAAGGCAGAAACAGAGGACATTTGATGATGTTTTTCCAGATTCAGACAAGATTACAGCAGTAGAGATTGGACAAAAGATTCCAAACATTTTAGAGGGCCACAATTAAAAGTTTAATTTCTTTCTAGAAGAGAAGCTAAAGGAGACAGCAAATTTTAGAGGCAGCTTTAATGGTCATTGTGGAACTCCTCAAGAGCAACGGCTTTGTAATCCGTTTTGGCATAGTTCTGCATTACAGATTATACTGTTACTGAATATTAGGAATTAGTGCTCCATGTTCCTTGCGTTTGCACTTGACTATACCCAACCCCAACACTGAGGTGAAGAGTCAGAAACAAGAAATGGTGGGTTTTGGTCATCTCGATGTACTAATCATAAACTCATGTCGAAATATACCCTGCAAATTAATCAGCCTGTCAACCAGTCTTGCCTGGTTTTCTCCCTCTTGACACCAAAACATTGAATTACTTAGGTAGGTAATGACTCAGGAATCGCAAATAACAATCCTTGAAGGGTTTCTCAACTTGAGATAGTATGAAGACAAAGGACTTACTGAGAATGACTAAACTACATTCAGTAATGAGAATTTGATTCCATTTACTTTATACATGTGTACAAAGTTTATTGTACTACAATGTAAACTACAATGTAAAAAAGAAATGATTCTCCAGTTCTGCCTCACCATGGAACTGATAACCTTTAACTGGAGTGATAAAGGAACAGTCTGGTCCAGTCTGGATCCTCTTTAGAACTTTGCATGTCCCTTGCCTTACATTTTCTCATATGTGCTGGGACAGTCGAGTCAATTCTTGAGAATAACAAAGTCATGCTACAGACCTTTGGGACCCTGAGAGCTCTGTGCTTGGGATAAGGAGTAGAAAAAGCATTCTTACTTAGAAAAAAATTTAGATGAAACAAAGAGGAAAAAAGGGAAGATGCTAGGTCTGCAGCTCTCTGACCTTGAACTTAGTTCTCTCACTCCATTCATCTCTGCCCTAAGAGCAGGAGGCAGAGTCACAAGTGACAAGAAAGGCAGCTTATATTTTTGCAGTGTCTTTCCAATTTTTTATCTCGCTCCTGCCACACACAAGGGCAGTGTATTAATCAGGGTTCTGTAGAGGGACAGAACTGATAGGATATATGGATATATGAGATGGAGTTTATTAAGGAGAATTGACTCACACAATCACAAGGTAAAATCCCATGATGGGCTGTCTGCAAGCTGAGGAGCAGGGAAGCCAGTAGTGAATCAGTCTGAGTCCCAAAACCTCAAAAGTAGGGAAGCTGACAGTGCAGCCTTCAGTCTGTGGCCAAAGGCCTGAGAGCCCCTGGCAAACCACTGGTGTAAGTCCAAGAGTCCAAAAGCTGAAGAACTTGGAGTCTGATGCTCAAAAGGCAGGAAGCAACCAGCACAGCAGGATTTTGTCCTGCCTGCTTTCTTCTAGCCACTCTGGCAGCGGATTAGATGGTGCCCACCCAGATCGAGGGTGGGTCCGCCTCGCCCAGTCCACTGACTCAAATGTTAATCTCCTTTGGCAACACCCTCACAGACACACCCAGAAACAATACTTGGCACACTTCAATCAAGTTGATATTCAATATTAACCATCACAAGTAGCATTCTTTAAGCTGTAGCAATGGGAATATTCAAACCCCTTTGAGTTAAAAAATGGACACCACAATACTTTCTAAGTAATACTATTAATAATAAACATCCCGCCATAAAAACTGGCTTCAGGTGTTCCCAGTAGGTCATTCTCACCCAAAGCTGTCACGGTTACAATACCATGGATTCAAAAGACAATGGATTTAATATTCTAGAAAGATCCCCATGCTTGGAAATTCAAAGTTATTGGATTCCTTTCATCTGCAAAGTTGAGTAGCTCTAGAAGGACCACATTTTTGTTTTATTTGCAGCCTGGGCCTATCACAGATTATTACATTTTCTCTTTCTTGGCTGGAATTAATACTAAGTACAAAGGAGACACTGGATGTTCCTGATCTTTCTTTGACAGCTAATTATCGTAATGACATGAGCCTATATAAAACCTAACCATGAGTTTGCCCTCTGTCAACTGCAAAACTAAGAAATCTAAATGCAGAACACGCCCAAGTTTTAGAAGGCAGTATCTTGTTCAGGCAACAGAGGATGCAGGAGTGATGACTGGGCATCTACAGCATTAACATGTACCATTTTGAGCAAGAGCCATTACTGAAAAGACTTGTCTCCCTAAAAGCACAGTGAGGAGCTTCCTTCCCTGTCTGCTGAAAAGGCTGACCCAAGGACAGCCTAGGGCTGCTTAGGTGCCTTACAAAGTCATTGTATGACTAAACCGTTCAAGGGCTCCTTGACTCAAACTCTCTTCATATCAGAGATTTGAAATTTTCAAGGAAAAATGGATAAGAAAAACAAAATGTGTGGAATGACTACTTGCCATGTATCAAGCACTTAGCTAAGCATTTTGTGAACATTATGCCAATTAAACTTAATATAAACCTAAGAAGTGGGATGATATTCAAATTATTATACTCTATAACAGTTATAACACTGGCCCTGACCAATTAATTTAACGAACACTTTTATTTATTTATTTTTGAGATGGAATTTTGCTCTGTCACCCAGGCTGGAGTACAATGATGCAATCTCGGCTCACTGCAACCTCTGCCTCTCAGGTTCAAGTGATTCTCCTGCCTCAGCTTCCCGAGTAGCTGGGATTACAGGCATGTGCTACTGCACCCAGATAATTTTTGTATTTCTAGTAGAGACAGGGTTTCAGTAGATGTTGGTCAGGCTGGTCTTGAACTCCTGACCTCAGGTGATCCACCCATCTTGGCCTCCCAAAGTGCTGGCATTACAGGCATGAACCACTGTGCCCAGCCAATTTAACGGACACTTAACTTATCCATAACCCCTCCACTTATTATACCATACCAGTGTATAACTGGCTGAAGATTAATCACATTTTGCAGGTGAGAAAACTGAGACTTAGAGAGACTGAGTAACCTGTCCAAGATATACTGCCAGAAAATGGAAGGGTTGAGATTTCTACATCTGCCTGATTCCAAAGCTTGAGATCCCCTTCTTGTTACATGTTTCCTCTTATTAAGTCACCAATTCCTTAAGAGGATTTTTGTCACCATTAAGATGCTGGATGAAAGGCTATCCATGAAGAAACCATGCTGAACACTCCCAACATCACCTGTGTGTGCATTGAGGTTTTTATCTTTTGTATAATATCTCCCTGGTAAGCATCTTCAAGCTCTTCCCATTGTCTAAACTCTAAACTCTCTAGCTCTGGCCTCATAATTTAATAATTCACTCCAAACTCCACCAGTCCCACGGATCTTATACTCCAGTCACTCTAGGTGCCTAGTCATTCCCCAAATATACTTGAGCTTTCCTTATTTCTTGTCTTTGCTCATGCTCTAAGTCAGAACTGTTCTGTAGCCTTTAACCCCAGTTGAAATCCAGGACCTCTTTTAACAGCCAATTAAAAGTTGCCCCCTATATGATACAGTTAACTTACCTGCCCCTATCAAAATCACTGCAAGGGGCAGCCTAATAGGCCGTGTGGTGCTGACCCAAGGTCAGCCTGTCCATCAGCTAGTTAGCAACCAATTAGATTGCTAACTTTATCTCTAAAGGAGAAAGAGAGGCCAAGTGGGGCTCAATACAAGCCTCAAAAGATCCTGTCAGACTAGGATGGGCAACATTGTAGGGCTGAGTGAGAGTAGAGGAAATAGAGAGGGGACAAAGAGGAACTAGAGATTGCTTCTGCAGCAGTTTATCTGCCGCAGGCCCCCTTTCTCATGAGGACTGGATGCATTTTTGATTTTCTGTGATCTTCATATTCTTTCAACAATCCCTCCTTTACTTGAGTTAGCATGAGTAGGTCTCTTCTGGAAAACCAAGAACCTTGCCTAGAGATCAGGTTTCTCTGCTCACTGTTCAAGATTTAATACCCTCCTGCTTGGCAGTCCACTAACCTTTTTTATTTATACTTCAATTTTGGCACTTTTATCTCACCTTCAATGAATGTTAATTATGCATATATGTCTGTCTCACCACTTTTCCTTCAGACCACATCCATTCATCTTTCCCTTAGCACTGAGTAGAACCTGGCATACATAGAATGTTAACAAATGTTTATTAAACTGGATAATTCTTGGTGATGTCAACAACCATGCCACCAATGGCGGCTTGTGAAGTTACATTATTGACATGTCACAAAAGATTTTACCATCACTACCACCCACATACTTGGAGTGTCTACTCCAAAAAGGTGACAAAAGAAGGAAAGGGATGCAGTGATGTTTAGCTAATCACCCGACATTTGTGCTCTCTAGCATAGAGATGTAGCTGCTAAATGCCTTCCCAGACAGAAACCGTATTTCCCAGCTGCTTATATATAGGTAGGGTTAACGTATACTTCTTCCCCACAGAACGTGAGATGGAAGCCTCTTCCAAACCAAAGTGCTTAATAAGTGCTTGTGAGGACCCATACAACGTGGAAGGAACCTGGGTCCCTGAAAATTCCCACAGAAGGCTACTGACCAGGAAATCTTTTAATAGACTGTGACAGGAGCAAAAAGTACATTTTTGTTGGGTTAAACTGTCGAGATTTCTAGGTGTATCTGTTACAGCAACTGGTGTTAATTAAACAAATAGAGAAGAGCACTGTTCCATTTTCTCTTTAAGGTTGGAGTCTTCAATTGCCTCTATTCTTTTGTCTCTCTTATGGTATTGATATTGTTTGACTGACTGATCGACCAGGTTTCTTTACTATCAATTTTTCACCTTTAATGGGCCCTCTTTACATTTTTTTCTACATATCCCTGCATTATATTTTCTTGATGTTTCCCAGGACATCTTAGGGGAAGGAAGGTGGGTAAATGGCGGGATGCGCAGCCAATGATTCTTTTGAACTTGATTCAAGTCCTGGGGGCTTCCACTGACATGTGGATAATTAAGATTACTTAATTCAAGGTGATCTGGAATACTAACAGTTTCTGGATGTCAGTCTGATGGAAAGAAACCTTCATCTTATGAAATCTGCACCCTGCATCTTTGATTCATTAAGCAGAATGTGGATGTTAGCATTTTCTTTTCTTTTTTAGGGGTAGGTGGGAGTCATTAACATGTTGATTTTCATTCAACCAAAGAGGCCTCACTGGAGGGTTTCATCATGAACTTCATGTACAGGGCAATCCTACAATATATCATCAAAAACAATTTACAAAACTGTGGTTTTGAGACAGATGGTGCAGCTCTGTAGTGTGAGTAGTAAATAGTAGTGCCCTTGTCGTGGTAAGATTCCTTTTGTGAAATTTAAACCTCTGAATGATGATTAAGGGTACTAGAGGAAAGCATGCTTTGGATAAAGCCCCAAGTTCATCAGATGCCTTGCATGCATTGGCATGTGTTTGGATCCCACAGATCATTAGGAACAGAGTGAGCTTTGGTTCAAGGCCTTTATTTGGTTTACATTTAAACCATAATGAATGGCCCTTAGTTATGAATCAAAGGAATCTTATTCATGAACTTCCCACTATATAATATGCCTCCATTTGACCCAAAGCCATGATTTTAAGCAAAGCATTGGCTCAGTTTTTCAGATGAAAGCTATATTCAAATGTTTGCTGGTAACACTGAAGCATAGTAATAATAGTTAACATTTATAAAGCTATGACTACACAACAGACTTTTGCTAAGCACTAAGCACTTTGTATTCATTATCTCTCTAATCTTCACATAACTGTATAGAGATGTGCTATTACCAGTGCTGTTTCAGAGTTGAATTTTTTGCAAGGCTTGCAGAAGTCAATAACTTGCCCAAAGTTCACAGTATTAAGCCAGGACCAGAATTGTAGACTGGAAACAAGACATTCTAAATCTAGTGTTTAAAAAACAAACAAACAAAAAACCCCACAATATTTTATTAAAACATTAGTATATGCATGAGATTAAAAAAAAATACAGACATGCATACATAAAAAAAAAAAAAATCGGAGGCCGGGCACAGTGGCTCAACCCCTCTAATCCCAGCACTTCGGGAGGCTGAGGTGAGCAGATCACAACATCAGGAGATTGAGACCATCCTGGCTAACATGGCGAAACCCCGTCTCTACTAAAAATACAAAAAAAAAAAAAAAAAAAAATTAGCCACGCGTGGTGGCAGGTGCCTGTAGTCCCTGCTACTTGGGAGGCTGAGGCAGGAGAATGGCATGAACCTGGGAGGTGGAGCTTGCAGTAAGCTGAGATCGTGCCACTGCACTCCAGCCTGGGTGACAGAGCAAGACTCCATCTCAAAACAAATACATAAAAAATAAAAACAGAATATCACATTCCTACTACTTAAGAGATCACCACCACTATAACAACTTAGACCAAATTTTTCCAGATTCCATTCTATGTATACAAACACAAAATATATGTAGCAAGAACTGACAGAATTGAAGGGAGAAATAGACAAATGAACAATAACTGAAGACTTCAATACTCTGTTCTCAATAACGTATAGAACATTCAGACAGAAGATCAACAAAACAACAGAAGACCTAAATAATGTTATAAACCAACTTAACCCAATAGATACTATAGAATACTCTACCCATCAAGAGCCGTATACACATTCCTCTCAAACATATATGAAACTTTCTCCAAGATAGACCATATATTAAGCTATAAATAAGTATCAACATGTTTAAAAGGGCTGAAATCATGCAAACCACTATGTTCTCCAACCACTATGGAAAGAAATTAGAGGAATTAATAATGAAAAATTTGGAAAATTCACAAATATGTGGAAATTAAACAACATAGTTCTAAATAACCAATAGGTCAAAGAAGAAATCACAAAGGAAATTTCATAAGAAAATCATAGAAAACACCTTGAGATGAATAAAAAATTGGGACACTATGTACTAAAACAGATGGGATGTAGGTAAATCAGTGCTTAGATGGGAATTTACAAGTAAAAATTTCCCTTTAAGCACTGATTTATCTACATCCCATAAATTTGTACATTATATGTATCCCATTGTTTATATTATAAAACAAGATCTCAAATCAATAATTTAACCTTATAACTTTAAAATACTGGGGTAGGGGGAGAGTAAAAGCAAGCAGAAGGAAAGAAATAATAACGACTAGAGCAGACATTAGTGAAATAATAGAAAAACAATAGAGACAAGCAACAAAACCAAAAGTTGGTTCTTCGAAAAGACCAAGAAAATTATCAGATCTTTATCTAGACTGATGAAGCAAAAAGACAATTCAAATTACTATAATCAAGAACAAAAATAAGACATTACTACAAATCTTACAGAAATTAAAAGGACTATAGGAACGCCTATGAACAACTATATGGCAATAAATTAGATAAATTAGATGAAAGAAGCAAATTATTAGAGAGACATAAACTACAGAAATTGAGTCAAGAAAAAATAGATAATCTAAATAGACCTATAATAAGTAAGGAGATTGAAACAGTAATCAAAAAACACAAAGGAAAATGCAGGCCCAGATGTCTTCACTGGCAAACTCTACCAAATGTTTAAAGAATTAGTGTCAAGCCTTCACAAACTTTTCTAAGAAATTCTAGAACAACTACTCCTAACTCATTATATGAGGCCTGTATTAATGTGATACCAAAACCAGACAAAGGCATCACAAGAAAACTGCAGACCAATGTCTCTTATGAATATAAGAAAACATGCTAGCAAACCAATAACATATTAAAACTACTGTACAACATAACCAAGCGGGGTTTATTCCAGAAATGTAAGTTTAGTTTAACATCTGAAAAATCAATTAATATATACATTACACCATACCAATAGAATAAAAAACAAAAGCCATGTGATCATCTAAATAGATGCAGAAAATGCATTTGACAACATGCAATACTACTTCATGATAAAAACACTCAACAAACTAGAAACAGAAGAAAAATTCCTCAGCCTGATAAAGGGCATTTACAAAAACCCACAGCTGACATTACAATTAATAACTTACACTTGAAAGACCTAAAGCTTTTCCCCTAAGATTAGGAACAAAACGAGGATGTATAGTCTTACCACTTCTATTCAACACTATACTAGAGATTCTAGCCAGGGTAGTCATGTAATTTTAAGGTAAAATTAAGTAAAAGGCATCCTGATTGGAAAGGGAGAAGTAAAATTATCTATATTTGCACATAACATACAGACCTTAAGGATCTTGTATGTAGAAAATCATACAAATTCACTAAAAAGCTATTAGAACTAATAAACAAGCCTAGAAAGTTTGCAGGATACAACATCAGTATACAAAAATCAGTTGTATTTCTATACACTAGCATTGAAAAATCCAAAAGTAAAATTCAAAAAAGAATTTCACCTACAATATCACCAAAAAATTTAGAAATAAATCTAACCAAGGAAGTGTAAAACTTATACTTTGAAAACTACAAAACAATGTTGAAAGATATTAGAAAAGACCTAAATAAATGGAGAAATATCTCATCTTCATGGACTAGAAGACTTAATATTATGATGGCAATACTCTTCAAATTGATCCACAGATTCAATTTACTTTCTATTATAATCTCAGCTGACATCTTCTGAGAAATTGGTAACCTGATACCAAAATTCATATGACAATTCAAGGGACCTATCAATCTTGAAAAAATAACAAAGTTGCATGAATTTCGCATCTCAGTTTCAAAACTTGTAAGACAGCATGGTATTTGGATGACGACAAACAGGTAAATGGAATAGAATTGAGAATCCAAAAATAATTCATACATTGATGACCGATTGAGTTTTGACTAGAGTTCCAGACAAATCTTTTCAACAAACGGTGCTGGGAGAACTGGAAATCTACAAGAAAGAAAGAAGGAAGGAAGGAAGGGAGGGAAGGAAAAGGAGGAAAGAGAAAGAGAGAAAGAAAGAGAGAAAGAGAGAAAGAAAGAAAAGAAAGAAAAGAAAGAACGAAAGAGAGAGAAAGAAGTTTGAGCCTTACCTCACTCTATAAAAGTTAACAAAAAAATGGATCAAAACCATAAAACCTTTCAAAGAAAACAGGAGGTATATTGGATTAGATTAAGCAATGATTTCTTTAAGATGACACCAAAAGCATAAACAACAAAAGAAAACATAATCTGGACTTCATCAAAATTAAAAACTTTTGTGCTTCAAAGAACACCATAAAATAAGTGAAAAGACAACTCACAGTATGGAAACAAATAATTGCAAGTCATACATATAACAGATTTGTATATAGAATGTATATTTAAAACGTTTACAACTCAAACATAAAAAGAAAATAACCCAGTTGAAAACTGGGCAGACTATATGAATAGATGTTTCTGCAAAGAAGATATACAAATGACCAATACACATATGAAAAGATGTTCAACATCATTAGCCATCAAGGAAATGTAAATCTAACACAGAATGAGACACCATTTAATACCCACTAGGATGAATACAATAAAAAGACAAAAACAATGTTGACAGAGATGTGAAGAAATCGAAACTCTCAAACATTGCTGATGGGAATGTAAAATGTTGCAAACTTCAAAACACAGATTTACTGTATGATTCAGCATTTCCACTACTAGATACACAAATCATTTATCCACACAAAAAACTTGAGAAATGAGAATACAAATTTACGCCTGCACAAAATCTTGTACATGAATGTTCATTGCAGCAATAATCATAGTAGCCAAAAAAGCAGAAAAACAATCACCATGTTCATCAGCTGATGATGGATAAACATGGTATATCCATGTAATGGAATATTATTCAGCAGTAAAAAGAAATGACTCACTGATACATGATTCAAAATAGATGAATCCTGAAAGTATCATGCTAAGTGAAAAACAGCCAGTTACAAAAGACCACTTATTGTATCATTCTATTTATATGACATGTCCAGAATAGGCAAATCTATAGAGAGAGAAAGTAGATTAGTGGTTGCCTAGGGCTAAGGGTAATGGTTTGGGAAAAATAAGAGTAACTGCTAATGGGTGTAAGATTTTTATTTTTTGAGGTGATAAAATGGTCTAAGATTGTGGTAATGATTGTGCAAGTCCATGAATATATGAAAAAATATTGAATTGTACGTTTCAAGTGGGTTAATTATAATGTCATGTGAATTACATTTCAATAAAGCTATAGAGAATTAGGACATTGAGAAGAGTAGTTCTTTCAACGAGTTTGCTCTAATTGGGGCAGAGAAATGGGACAGCAGCCTGAGAGAAATGTGGGGTCAAGGAATGACTAGTTTCTTAATGAAAGATATTACATATGTTTGTATTTTAGTTAATGTTCTAAAGGATGATGATGCAAGAGAGAGACAAAGCACACTTGCATTTAGGCAGGAAGTGATGAGAGCTATTGCAAAGTAGAGGAGGTAGCCTTAAGTCAAACCCCGTAACTTGCAGTTCGACTCATCCATTGCAGTAGGGCTGGCAGAAAGTACAGTTACAGATGCAGAAATGTTGGCAGATTGGTGCTGTAGGCATGAGAAATTCTTTGTGAAAAGTGAAAGGGGGGAGTTGACGTTTTGAAAAGAAGAAAGTATAGAATAGCCGTTTAGAAGAATAAGAGAGTCATAAAATGAATAAAGTGCAGAAATATACTATTACTGTCAGGTAGCATTCAGAGCCTAACACCAGTTTGTGCTTACATGTTTAAAGTGAGACCACTCAGCACAGCTGATTATATTTATCTTTCAGATGCTTAGGGGTGTGCCAAGAGTAGGAAGGAAGGTTAAATTTTACAAGCATGTGATTGGTGAGTACTGGGTGGGCTGGGTAACAAACAGTAGAAAGTTAAGCCAGTGGATTAGAGGCCCTGGAATGGTGAGAGATTTGTCAAAGGGAAGATACTGGAGGGAAGGAGAGGGAGGAAAATAGGCAGGACCCAGGGAGGAAAGAGGAAAAGAAGGAAAGAAGGAAGTGTTAAAAGAAAATCTTCAGCTGAATTAAATTTGAAGGAGTTTAATTGAGCAATGAATGATTCGCAAATCAGGCAGCACCCAGAATCACAGATTCAGAGAGACTCCAGTGTGGTCATGGGGTGGAAGATTTATAAACAAAAAAAGGAAAGTGACATACAGAAATCAAAAGTGACGTACAGAAAAACTGGATTGGTTACAGTTCAGCGTTTGCCTTAGTTGAACACAGTTTGAACACTCAACAGTATACAAATGGTTGACATATGGCTGCTGGGATTGGTCAGGACCCAGCCACTATTATAGGCACACACTTCCAAGTTAGTTCTCAATCTTGTCTACCTATTAAGTTATGTTGTAATTCATCCACAAAGGACTCAAATAGAGAAGTACAGAGTCCTTCTCAGGCCATATTTAGTTTGCTGTAACAGAAAGGAAGGGAAGTGGAGAAGGAGGGGAGGGAAGTGGAGCAGGAGGGGAAGAGGAGGGAAAAGGAGGGAGGGAGGGAGAGGGGATTGTGGTCAGAGCGAGGGTTGCTTTAAAATGAGGTCAGGAAGGAGGAGCAGTTTTTGACAATGATCCTATCTCAGTTATGCGCATGGAGGTGGGTAGCTGAGGAGCAGTAGAGGAACCAAGAGTCCAGATTGTTAGATTGATCACTTATGTCAATACGGAATCACCATGTAGTGATGGAGAGACAGTGAGTCAGGTGCTGAATTCTTCAGAGAATGAAGGACAGTGACCTAAAATCAATAGTTATCTGAACCAGGAGGATTAGTGTGTGCTTTAAAGACACTTTAAAGGAGGTGAGAAACTTTGCAAAGAATTATTTTAGAAATTTTAGAAAGAAATTGTATTTAAAAAAAATGACTGGTTTGCAAATGGCAAAGAGAAACTAAGAGGATGACTTGCTCACCTCCAGTTCCTAAAGGAGAAAACAGTTGCAAGAAACACAAAGACCTCAAGGACAGCCAGGTTTCAGTCACAGGAGTATTTCCTAACTTGTTCTTTATTATTACCCTCCTAAGGAGCTTTTTAAGGTATTACCTGATTGTCTCCTGTGAAATTGTGAAAGATCTATGTTTTGTATGTAAAGAGTATGATTTTTTCACTGCCCCTGCCCAACAAAAACTAATTTTTGCCCACATTAAGAATTCATGTATTAAAGCAAGAATGTAAAGGGAATAGTCAGAGCAGAGGTTGAAAATAAATGAAGTCCATTACTAGAAATACACAGATACAGGCCCATTCACACATATCACTAAATTTCTTACTTAATCTATGTTCAATTAGTTAACCAAAGAAACTTTAGGGCCGTGCACAGTGGCTCATGCCTGTAATCCCAGCACTTTGGGAGGCCCAGGCAGATGGATCACAACATCAGGAGATCGAGACCATCCTGGTTAACATGGTGAAACCTCATCTCTACTAAAAATACAAAAAGAAAAAGAAAAAAAAAAAGAGCCGGGCATGGTGGCGGGCGCCTGTAGTCCAAGCTACTTGGGAGGCTGAGGCAGGAGAATGGTGAGAACCCGGAAGGCAGAGCTTGCAGTGAGACAAGATCGTGTCACTGCACTCCAGCCTGGGCGACAGAGTGAGACTCCATCTCAAAAAAATAAAAAATAAAATAAAATAAACTTTACAAAGAGAGGGAAAAAAATGAATAGGTGGAAGTAAAAATTGAAATTATGAGCCTCCAATTACAGCCAATGTCTGGTTCTCCATGATGGGGGAGGTTATGATACAATAGATGCTATCTTCACACATCTCAGTATTTTTGCATCCCAGGTACAACTGTTGGATGTCCTTAAAGATGTTTTGATTCATGAGAAGAAAACACTAGTCATTTAATACTCATCTATATTTGAAAAACATACCAAAGACAGTTCTGTGCTTTAACCAAAATGGCATGACATAGATTTTGGGGGGGTAAGACCTCAAAAGCACAGATGACAAAAGCAAAACTATACAAATAGGATTATGTCAAGCTGAAAAAACTGCTGCACAACAAAGGATACAATCAACAGTGAAGAGACAGTCTACAGAATACAAGAAAATATTTGCAAACTATCCATGTGACAAGGGATTAATAATTAGGATACATAAGGAACTCAAACAACTCAATAGCAAGAAAACGACCTGATTTTTAAATGGGCAAAAGATCTGAATATACATTTTTCAAAGACCCACAAATGGCCAATATTTGAAAAACTGCTCAATATCAGTAATCATCAGAGGAATGCAAATCAAATTGATGAGATATCTCACTCCAGCTAAAGTGGCTAACATCAAAGACAAAAAATAAGGATGTGGAGAATGGGAAATACTAGTAAACTTCTGGTGGTAATGTAAATTGCAGCCACTATGGAAACCAGTATGGAGTTTCCTCAACCTACTAAAAATAGACCTACATATGACCCAGCAATCCTGCTGCTAGGTATATATCCAAAAGAAAGAAAATTGGTTTATTGAAGAGACATCTGCATACCCATGTTTACTGTATCATAGTTCACAATAACCAAGATATGAAATCAACCTAAGTGTCAATCAATGGATGAATGGTTAAAGGAAATGTGGTGTGCATACACATAGAAATATTATTTAACCATAAAAGAGAATGGAATCCTGTCACTTGCAGCAACATGGACGGAACTGGAGGTCATTAAGTGAAATAAGCCAGGTACAGGAAAACAAATATCATATATTGACTCATATGTGGGAGCTAAAATAGTGGATCTCATGGAGGTAGAGAGTAGAATGATAAATACCAGCGGCTGGGAAGGATTGGGGCAAAAGGAGGATAAAGAGAGGTTGATTAATGCGTCTAAACATACAATTAGATATTAATGGAAGGAATAAATTCTAATGTTTGATAGCACCATAGAGTGACTATAGTTAAAAATAATTTACTGAATATTTTTAAAATAGCTGGAAGGGTAGATTTGAAATGTTCCCAACACAAAGAAATGATAGACGTTTGAAATGATGTATATCCTAATTACTGATTTGATCATTACAGTGTATACATGTATCAAAATATCACACATACCCCATAAGTATGTATGATAATTATGTACCAACTTAAAAAACATGAAAAAGAAGTTTCAGAAGACTTTCAACTAGAAACTAGGCTTTCAACTAGAGAACCACAGCTGCGAATGTCAACATGGTCCATCTTTCAATCCTCATGCTTCTGATCTTACTTTACTCTATCATAGGACTCATTTTCTCTCTCGCTTTCTACTTCCCAGTCTGTTCTCTTCTGCATTTCTTCTTATATATTCCTAAAACTTCAGTCAAAAATCTCCTATCAGCCAGAACTAGAAGAGGGGGTTATAAGCTAAAGGTTGAAGCCTGACCTCTAAATGCTGCCTGATCAAACAGCAAGCAAAAATCCAGCACTTCTGTCCTCCTGCACTCTGCTTAAACAAGGTATTTGGTTCACAATGTGAGCCTTGTTAACCAGTCAATATATTTGCTAATGATGGACCAACAAGGACCGATGCCTACTTAGGCATATTGTACCATTTGGAAGACTTTGAGGCTGGATGCAGTGGGTCACACTTGTAATACTAGCACTTTAGGAGGCCAAGGCTGGCAGATTGCATGAGCTCAGGAGTTCAAGACCAGCCTGGGCTGCATTGTGAAATCCTGTCTCTACTAAAATATAAAAAAATTAGCCAGGCGTGGTGGCATGTGCCTATAGTCGCAACTACTCAGGAGGCTGAGGCAGAAGAATTGCTTGAACCTGAGAAGCGGAGGTTCCAGTGAGCTGAGAGAGTGCCACTGCACTCCAGCCTGCGTGACAGAGCGAGAGTCCATCTCCAAAAAAAAGAAAAAGAGAAAGACTTTGAAACAGGGCCTTACACAGGGCAGCTCCAGATCAAGCATTCAAAGCACTGGTGGATACGCAAAGAGGATCGCAGCACAATGGCCATGTCTGGAATCCCATGCAACAGGCGTTTCAGGGTAGTCATCAGGTGAAAAGACGACTTAGGGGATTTCAGGTGAAGCTATATTTGGTTAGAAAACCCAGGTGTGTGTGTGTGTGTGTGTATGTGTGTTTACCCACATTGTATGAAATAGATCAATTAAAGTGGCAAGTTTTCTATAAATGCTTTGTAGTACTTTTTATATGAGTGTTTCTATAGTATGATGTATTTGTATTTGACTTTTGTTCTTCTTGTTATTTGGAGTAGCTTTGGGGAAATTGATAGAGATTGTTGAGGGCCAAAGACTCATCCCATCTCACTGTCACCAGTTGAATGCATTTCTCAACTATGAAACGCTTAACTCAGTGATGGTTACACCAGATTCTCTGATTGAGGTCTATAAGCTCCATGCACTAGAAGCAGCCTGGAAAGAACAGCAGGGGACCCAAGCTCTGAAAACAGCAAGTGCAGGTGAAGATTAACTCCTCAGCAAGCCATTGCCAATCCCTTTTTAAAATCGAGACATAATTCACATACCATAAAAGTCACCATCTTAAAATGTACAATTCAGCGGGTTTTAGTACATTCACAAGGTTGTGATCATCACCACTAATTCTAGAACATGACTCCAGAAAGAAATCCAATGCCCATTAGAAGACATTCCCCATTCCTCACTTCTCCCAACCACTAATCTATTTTCTGTGTCTATGAATTTGACCATTCTGGTCATTTCATATAAGCAAAGTCATAGAATATATAGCCTTTCGTGCCTGGCTTCTTTCTTTACCATAGTGTTTTCAAGGTTCATTCATGCTGTAGCATGTATCAGTACTTCATTTTTTACGACTGAATAATATTCCATTATATGATTATATGACATTTTGCTTACCCATTTATCCATTCATCACTTGATAGACATTGGATTGTTCTCACTTTTTCACTCTTACGAATAATGCTTCTATGACCAACCTTTCTTGAAAGGAAGTTTCTGGAGCCCTGGAATTCTTAAGAAGAACTCCGATTCTCTTGCAAATACCTTTTCAGCATCATCATTCTCACTAGCCCCTCTCCAGTTTTATCTTGTCTCTCCTTCTTCACTCTATCTCCTTTAAGTTTATGGCCACATGAGGCAGGAAATGAAGGTCATGACCCAGGACTTCCTTCCACGGAGCTTGCAAAGAAAAGTTGTGAGAGAGGAATAGCAGCCAGAAAGGGAAGAGAAGTAGCCACCAGGCATCCGTGCAGTGGGCCTGAAGGATCTGGGGGTGAACAATGCCTCTGCGAGGAATGGGACCAACAACCCAAGACTGCAGCTCCTAGCAAGGCTGTAGTGTCCCCATGACACTGGAGATTGTGCTTCCCTTAGTGGGAGAACAGATATAAACTCTAGTGGCCAAGTTCCTCAGCTCTAGGCAGTCAGGCCCAAAAGGGGAGTGATAAAAAAGGCACTGCCACAGTAGGTCTTCTGCCCTTTGACAGTTCCACCACATTTTACTCACCCTGGATCCATTGTCTGCTTGTCATGTCACTTACTCTCTCCTCTCCCAATCTCTCTCCCAGCAAGTTTGATTCTAGATTCATCCATATACCTACACATTCACATCTGTGCTTGACTTGGAACCCTCCCTGCTACATACTCCCTAACTAATTCCTGACTGCTCCGATCCTGCTGTTCACTTCACAAATGCCTCCCTATGCCTTGCTTCTGACCCTAGCCTGCCCTGGCCTTGGTTTGCTATTCCCAGCTTGGCTCTGACAATTCCTAGTGATCTCACCCCATTGCTGATCCCAGATAGGACAGTTGTGTTCAGAAAGGTCATCAGTCAATGGGGTGTTTGGAACTCAAAGAATTTCCTCATAGAAAAAAATCACGATAAATAGTGGTATGGTTCCCAGACCAAACCACAAAGGCCTATTTAACCATGGTGCTGGCATGGCTGTTCTAAGCCACAGGGTCCCCTAAGTGAGAGTGACATGGAGGGAAATAGGCAAGAGAGTGGAAGCCCCTGGCAATTTAACAATTCCCATGGAAACATGGAATGAGGGAAATTCCAGTGGGAGAAGAGGCAAGGAAGAGATTGAGCAGTATCCCACAGGTCATCCAAGGAGAGATGAAGCACTCAAGATGCAGAACAGAGGGCACCCTGCCTGGAGAGGGTTTGCAAAGTTGATACTATCGCAGACTGGATTGGGAGGAGTCCAGGGGCAAAGAAACAGAGGCCAGCCCTCTGATCGTTCATAAGCAAAACAGCATTATTGCAGGCCTGCCCTTGCTGAGTACCTGCCCTCCTGCTATTTCTGTCCCTGTCCCTCTTCCTACGAAATTCCTGATTCTTCTCTGGCCCTTTGACCACCATCTCATTCTGCTTATTGGACGTCCCTGATAGCTGATAAATGGTTTTTTGCATAGTGAGATTGGCTTTCACTGGTTTGCTTGTTTTTGGTCGAGCGGCCAATTGTTTTAACTGTTCCACATCCACTCCATTCTATATCCTTACTTTGGGAAAATGCACCATGAGTTCCTTTAAGGGAATCCCTCTCTCTCATTAGATACAGACTAGGGGGTTGTTGTTCAAGGTACCGTGCCCTCCTCTAACAACATATCTACTATCCTCTCTTTCTAGCTCACCTTTCAGCCTTCCTTTAATCTTCAAAAGCCTCCCCAGCCTTTCAGTGAAATGCTTTGTGCTTGAGCCCACTAGATTTGCATCCGATGATCTCGAACACACATAGGACATCAAAGCGTTCTGCTCATGGCTTGATACTTTCTAATACACTCCCTGAATGCTTGCTGATCACTGGCCCCAGTTCACTCCTGCACAGACCCTGCAGTACCACATGTGCCCTGCTTGCCCGGTACCTCCAAATGGCTGCTGCTTGGGGCACACTGTAACCTGTGCTATAGCTCTTTCTTGTGAGGTTTGGGCTGAAATGAAAGCAAATATCCACAACAGTTGCCTTCTTAGCCCCCATCATGTCTTCCCCTTCAAAGTACACATTCCATTCCTCTAGGCCCACGTACCTCAGTCACCTGGGTGACATAATTAAATGCAGATTCACAGGCCCCGAAGCCCAGGAATGCTGTTTCAGTAGGTCTGGTGTGAAGCCTAGGAATCTGCATCTCTACAAACACCCCAGGTGATCACACAGCCCATGGTTTGAGAAATGCTGTTGTGCGGTGACTCTAGTCATGCTACACGCCTGTCAGCTGAGCTATTCGCCCGGGCTGCCTGAGCTATTGCCCTCACAGAACCCTTCTTTTGTGAGATCTCAAGGCTTCGGGTAAATATTCTTTTTACTTTCATGGATAGTGAGAGACACAAATAGAGAAAAAGTAACAGGAACAACAGATTACAGTTCCAGCCCCAGGAATCAACTGGCAAATTTCAAAGTTAACAATTTTGCCAAGCTAATTCTTGGTCAAAATTTTTTTGACTGGCGAGGTGAGAGAAAATCTGCATATTGATAAAACAGTAGATACGTTGGTGGAAAGATGTACACATTTACACCCATTTCCTTTTTGTCACCATTTTACAATCTGAAGAATGAAAACGCACATGCACAATGAGTTAGCCAACCTACCTGATCAAAGAGAAGCAGAAATAACTCAGAACCTCAGATTTGTAAACATCCAGTATATTAACACTGCCCCAGAAAAGGCTTTGTGTATCAGACTGTGAGGAAGACCTGCATCAAAGGCAGGAGGAGGGGACAATTGCAGAGCACAAAAGGATTTTCAAGCCCTCATTTCTGTCCTGTGCAATGGAAAATAGCAGAAATGTTGGCAGCAAGACAAAACAAATGGTATTTCAGACTCTTGAAAAGTATTATATTACATGCAGTTCTTGATGATATCTAGTATTAATCTAAAACTAACACCCAAGGTCAACTCTGCAGTATGTTTTATGATTACTAAATGATACAACATTCTGAATGTCTTGGGAACAGACATTTTGCATGGGGATGGCCTAGAGAGCTAGTAAGAAGCTTGTTTTCTTTGTTTCAACATTTTCCTCTCCAACTTCCTATCGCTCCCTTCTTTAAAGAGAGAAGGGAAAAAAAAAAAAAAAAAAAAAAAAAAAAACTATTTGTAGTAACTGCTCTAGTTCTGCCCTTAGAAATCTGCTCTTTTATTAAGCTACTCGCTCCGGTGAAGAAATTCCACTGAAATTCCTTCCAGGGCGCTGGCTGCCTTTCAGGCTCTCTCTGCACATTCCTGACTCTATGTATGTCAGCTCATCTTAAATAGCTGAGCCTTCTGTGCTTTAATAAGGTCTCCTCCATAATCCTTTTTTTTTTAAGAACACGACGCTAGTTTTTGCTAATTTTCTGAATAGCCTTGGATTATAAACGCCCCCCATAATAACTAATTTAATTTCTGTTGCTAGCCTTGTCTCTGTCCTTCAGCTGGTCGCTAATAACTTAAGGACGCAGAACTGACCTCATTATAATAACTCTTACATTTCTTAGCCAGCGTAATGGAAATGATCCTCCCAGGCGGTATTTGGAATTTACATCCGCCCTGCCTCCTGCTACCCATCATCGCGCACCCCCAGAGGCACTATGTTAAAGATTTAGATGATGGCATTCTTCCAGATTTCAATTTTCTGGGTTCAAAATTTGCGTACTAAATTGTTTTAGCAAGGCACTATTCTTTTCTTTGCAAGTTCATGACATGTCGCAAAGCATGCACTGCTGCAATAGAAAACTTACATTGGCTAAGCATGGTTCTGAATTACCATGAGAAGAATTTATCCAAAAGAAAAAAGAAAGAAAGAAAGAAAGAAAGAAAGAAAGAAAGAAAGAAAGAAAGAAAGAAAGAAAGAAAGGAAAGAAGGAAGGAGGAAGGAGAGGAAGGAAGGAAGGAAGGAAAGGAAGGAAGGAAGGAAGGAAGGAAGGAAGGAAGGAAAACTGTAAACATCCTATTATCTTTCTTATGACAGGAGCTTGCTTGAAAAGAAGCTTTCAGAAGCTCTTAGAGCATCTCACCCTTAGGGTATAAGGAGTCAGCAAACATTTTATCTTGATTTTACCCAGATGGAAGTTTTGAGTTCTGGTCCTTTGAGAAAAATCCCAGAACTCTCTCCACAAATTTAGATTAGTGAAGTATTTCATAAATGCATCTTTTACCCTTCCCCACTCCACTCCCCTTCTTAAATTATCTCCAGACCCTTGTAGCAAAAACTAGTCTTGGAACTGGACGTGGAATAAGTACTAGTGTTCTATACCACTGTAGGATGACTATAGTTAACATTAATATATTATATACTCTCAAATAGCTAGAAGCAGGATATTAGATGTTCCCAACACAAAGAAATGGTAAACGTTTGGGATGACGGATATGCTAATTATTCTGATCTGATCACTATACATTCTGTATATTGAAACATCACTGTGTATCCCATGAATATCTCCACTTATTATTTTTCCATTTTTTAAACTTTTAAAAAAATCAGCATTGGAGCAAAGAATTGACTGGCTTTTTTTGCTGATTCCTCAGCAGGATGAAAAATACCCCTGCCCACATATTGGGACCCCTTTAGTTTTCTATTCAAGTGGCTTTCTGAGGTTTTTCCATTGAGCCCGGTGCACACTCAAGGCAATGGTTCTCTATATGAGCTGTCTGTGTCATCCTGAATAGTAATCTTACTTGGGGCCCTCCTCTGGCTCATTCTTGCCCTAGCTCCCACTACCAGTGATTTTTAACGCATAGGTTTACATGGTCATGACGTCCCACATGGCTTGGGCTCGCTGTGATTTTCTTACTGAGTTGTATTCCACAGCTCACATTCAACCTCAATGATACCCTTAAATCATATCACCTAAATGGAAACTGAATTGTGGGAGGGAATTATTTAGACAGTCCATTGGAGGCTGTTACATTGGAGGATCTCCCTACTACATCAGGCTGTGGCAGCTAGGGATTTTGTCACATAGCATGATTTTCCATTCCCTTTGAAACATTGCCGTCTTTCCTTTGAGGAGTTCCTATGCTTGCCCCTGTGAAGCTAGAGACAGAGTTTTACCACTGAAGCACAGGAGGAGGCTTGCATGGGCCAGGCCAGTCACAGGGCGTCATCTCCCCGCAAGCCATGCCAGTCAGAATCTTTCCCTGAGAATGATACTCAGATGCTGGATGTAGGGCTGGATACAATGGGTTGGTGCAGCTCTGGAGCTAGTGATGGCCATCTTCTCTGCCACATGGAGAGAGTAGAGAGGGCCATGCTGCAAAATGAGGCTCAGCAGAGGCAAGAGACAAGAGATAAGTGCACAGTTCTTATCCCTAAGGCTTTAGCACTTAAAGCTCTTCTGTGAGCCACTATACCTTCTTGAGCATTTTTTTTTTGAGCTCACTTCTGTGAGTCTTCAGTATCTTAAAATCTATCAGAGCTAATTCATTATTTTATGCTTAAGATCATTCATCTTGGGTTTCAGTTATTGCAACCAAAAACACTCTGTCTAAAACCTCTTCCCTTGTGAATGATGGAAATGTACTAGAGACCACATTGTTCCCAAGGAAATTCCAAGAAACATAAGATAATGCCAGTACTTGTCTAATTAGGATGAGTACAGAACAGTGTGAGTACTAGTAGACATCGTGGGAAGGTCTGTGGCAAAAGTATTAGAAAGCTTCCAGGTAAGGAAGTGAGCCACAAGATCAGTGACAGCATCAAATGGCTGATGCGAAAAGGGAATAAGAAGCAGGAGCTACAGTATTGAAAAACAAAAACAGAGAAAGCAGCCAAGTAGAAAAAATGAAGATAAAAAACAGCTATAGCTTTAACCACAGAAGACAAGAAATGTCACCTCATTGCAAATGTGTCCGACAAAATTACATCCAGAAATGTATTTTCAAAATGTAGGTTTTAAAGGGAAAATAGGGGGATGACATGCTTACATTCCAAGGCAATACCACTATGGCCAGATCCAGGTCAACTACAGCGTGGCTCCAGGACCTCGGTACTGTAGGCTGTTCCAGGGGGACCATGAGGTGCAGACTGTGTCTAACAGCCCACCAATCAGATCAACTCAGCCACTCTCCTCTCAGGTACTCCCACAATTTAACCAGACATTTGGAGGCCCCTAATCTTTGGCTTTGTGTTGGCTGTTCTGTTTTGGAAATGTTTCTTAATTAAAAAAAAAAAAAATGTATTAGTGGAGCAAGGAAACATTCTTGGCTTGCAGCAAATAGAAAGATAATCAAAATATTGTTAATCCTATTTGAAGGAGCTTAGATGCTAATGGCAGAGCTATGTAGATAGGGAACTCACTCAGAGGGAGAAGGAATGGAAGGGTTGTTCCTGATGATGTTCACTGACATCAGGATAATACCTTTAAACACCTCCCTGCAAGGCAGACAGCTAACTGGAGGACACAGCCTCTGAGGGCAGGTAGCCCAAATCCAAACCTGGGCTCTGCCTCTCACTGATACAATCTTGAGCAAGTTATATGGCCTCTTTGTGCCTCAGTGTCCTCACCTGTAAAATAGGGAGAACAATAGTATGCATACCTCACAGAGCTATTGTAAGGACTAAATGAGTTACTATGCATAAAGAGATTTGAACAATACCTGATACACGGTAAGTGCTAGGTAAGTGCCATAAAAGTGCTGCAAGTATTATTACAATCCCAACTGAGTTGGAAATAATTGACTGCTACGTGTCTATGAGGTAGGACAGCAGGACAGATTTTAAAATTCTTTCCCAGAAGAGCAGCTTCTTGTGGCGTGATGTGTTCAGAGAACAGCTTAACCCTAGACAGACCCAGGGAATATCAGGCACATCCTTTCATTGCCTCACTCCATAAGTCTCAATACATATCATACTCTCCCACCCCTCTTCAACGGTTACTTCTGCAAACAATTTTATAATTTTCAACAGTGCAACGTTTTTGTTTTAAAGAAAATCTGAAATGTCATCTCCCCAATGTAAAAAACAATAAGCATTCTTTTATTCTCCTCAGCACCCCATTTATTTCCAAATTTTGTTTTGGTTGGTTGGTTTTGTTGATTATTTCATTCATTCATTGGTTTTAGAGTACCAAGAAAATACAGATTCTCAGAGATAACAATTGCAAACAGTACTTTTTTAAATTTAACATCTTACCTTACATTCTTGGGAAACTTCAAGTAAATAAAGATGGCAACAAACTCCGGGAAAACTGGTGGGTAATAGAGTTAAAAATGTATATTTTAAAATATAAATTTTAATCTAATTAAAGTATACCTTAGGTAAATTCTAACCCAATATTTGAACACCCTTAATTTATGGCCTGTAACCTTGTGGTTGGCAAAATTCTAAGATAGTCCCCAAGGTTTGCAACCCCTGATATATACACTGTATTTGCAATCGCCTCCCCTTGAGTGTGGGCAGGACCACATCATATGTGAATATTATGAGATATCACTCTCATCAGTAGGCTGAGTTATGTGGCAAAGATGAAGCGATTTTGCAGATGCAAATCATGACTCTATTCAATCAACTGTCCTCAAAAAGAGGTTTCCTTGGGTGGGCCTGACCTAATTAGGTGAGCACCAAAAAGAGACTCAAAGCAACAGTAGTCTCCACTAGCCTTGAAGAAGAAAGCTGCCAGGCTGTGAGGGGATCACATGGTTAGGACCTAAGGGAAGCCCCTAGAAGCAAGGAACACTTCCAGCCAAAACACAACAAGAAAATGGGTACCTCAGTCCTATAACCACGAAGGACTGAATTCTGGCAAAAATCTTTGAGCTGGGAAAGAATCCTGAGCCTCAGATAAGATCAGAGCTCTGGCCAACACTTGAATTTCAGCCTTGGGGGGCTCTGAGCAGAGGACCTAGTTAACCCTTACTTGGACTCCTAACCCACAGAAATTGTGAGCTAATAAATGGATGTCATTTTATGCCACGAAGTTGTGATAATTTGTTGTTTACTAATAGAAAATGAATATGATCTCTACAGAAGACAGTAGGTGCTCAATATTACAGAATGCCTAGCTAGTAGTCAGGGTATCCTAGGAGACTTTTCTGAAGTTGATATGGGTATCTTCAGAAAAAAAGCCACTACTCAGAAAAGCGAAATTAAAACCCTCGTAAAGTCATCCATGAGAGAAGGAAATCCAAGGAACTAAGAGCAGTGTTTATAACCTAGGACAAAAACGAGTAGCCACAGACCTATTGGAGGTGTTGAAAATACCTTTTGTGCATACATGGAGAAAAAATGAATATAAGATATGAAAGAGGGCTACAACATTATAAATAACATTTGTGTTTTATTCCAATTCCTAAAATACTTATTGAAGTTTAAAAATTAAGATATAAAAAAATATTTTGATGTTGTAATCACATGTATTTTTGTATATTTTGTATTTTGCTTTTTTTTTTAACTTTTAAGTTCAGGGGTACATGTGCAGGTTTTTATACAGGTACATTTGGGTCATGGGGATTTGTTGTACAGATTATTGCATCACCCAGGTATTAAGCCTAGTACCCATTAGTTGTTTTTCCTGATGTTCTACCTCCTCTCCCCCTGACCCTTTCCACTGTGTGTTGTTCCCCGACATGCGTCCCATGTCTTATCATTTAGCTACTACTTATAAGTGAGAACATGTGGTATTTGGTTTTCTGTTCCTGCATTAGTTTGCTAAGGATAATGGCCTCTAGCTCCATCCATGTCCCTGTAAAGGACACGATCTCATTCTTTTTTATGACTGCATAGTTCTCCATGGTGTGTATGTACCACATTTTCTTTATCCAGTCTGCCATTGATGGGCATTTAGATTGATTCCATAACTTTGCTACTGTGAATAGTGCTGCAGTAAACATATGTATACCTGTGTCTTTATGATAGAATGATTTATGTGCCTTTGGATATGTACTCAGTAATGAGATTGCTGGGTTGAATGGTATTTCTGCTTTTAGGTCTTTGAGGAATCCCCACTGTTTTTCCACAATGGTTCCATAATGGTTGAACTAATGGTTCACACTCCCACCAACAGTGTTAAAACATTCCTTTTTCTCCGTAACCTCACCAGCATCTGTTATTTTATGACTTTTTAATAATAGCCATTCTGACTGGTGTGAGATGTTATCTCATTGTGGTTTCCATTTGCATTTCTCTAATGATCAGTGATGTTGAGCTTTTTTTGGTATGCTTATTGGCCACATGTCTTTTGAAAAGTATGTAATGTCTTTTGCCCACTTTTTAATGAGTTTGTTTTCTTGTAAATTTAAGTTCCTTATAGATGCTGGATATTACGGCTTTGTCAGATGCATAGTCTGCAAATGTTTTCTCCCATTCTGTAGATTGTCTGTTTACTCTGTTGATAGTTTCTTTCGCTGTACAGAAGCTCTTCAGTTTAAAGAGATCTCATTTGTCAATTTTTGCTGTTGCTGAAATTGCTTTTGGCATCTCTGCCATGAAATCTTTCCCTTTTCCTATGTCCAAGGTTTTTATAGTTTGGGGTTTTACATTTAATTATTTAATCCATCTTGAATTAATTTTTGTATATAGTGTAAGGAAGGGGGCCAGGAAGACAGCCAGACTTTTAACCTAACAAATGTTATCCTGACTCACTGCATTTTGTCGTCTGCATCATTTTAAGGGCTGACTATTATTCCATCTCATGGCATGGGCTGTGATTTACTTAAACATTTTCCAATTGTTAGACGTTAAAACTTTTTTTTTTTTTTTGAGACAGAGTCTTGCTCTGTCGCCCAGGCTGGAGTGCAGCGGCCGGATCTCAGCTCACTGCAAGCTCCGCCTCCCGGGTTTACGCCATTCTCCTGCCTCAGCCTCCCCAGTAGCTGGGACTACAGACGCCCGCCACCTCGCCCAGCTAGTTTTTGTTTTTTTTTTTTTTTTTTTAAGTAGAGACAGGGTTTCACCGTGTTAGCCAGGATGGTCTCAATCTGCTGACCTCGTGATCCGCCCTTCTCGGCCTCCCAAAGTGCTGGGATTACAGGCTTGAGCCACCGCGCCCGGCCGTTAAAGCCATTCTAAATTTTAAGATATGTATTCTGAACTTGGGGAAAACTTTCAAGCATCAAAACCTATAGGAAATGGTGTTAGTTCATAGAGCTTTTTCCCTTGCATTTGACTACTCACCATTTTAAAACAGCCTAAAATAAAGCTAGTAGGGGTTCCTGCTGAATAAAATCCTATCTTATCCTTAGAGTTTCCTCTGTCCTTCGGTATTCTTTTTGTTCAAACACGCTCTTACTTGATACAGATTACTTATTCTCATTGCAATTTCCTCCCCTGGGAAATCGGTTCTTTCCTGGCCTGTCTCCCTCTGTCTCCTTTGTAAACATTAAAGTATGATATGAGATTTGTCCTAAGTAATGTTTACTTTCTCCTTTAGTAAAAGGGCTCTTCCATCTCTGAGAAAGCCCTATTGTTGCTATCACTAGTCATTCATTCCTTGTACACAGGCAAAATAAGCCCTACAAGCCTCTCAGTGATCCTCCCATCCTCCTACTGCATGACTTTCATTTGTCATGTTTTCCTTATACTGTCATGAATTTACTTTGTCATCTCTCCAGCTTGCCTCTGCCTGTGCTGTCATATGTTTATACCCAGCACAGAGAAGCTACAGGAGCTCGTGGATGGTGGTTTGGTCTAGAGGGCAGGCCTTGAGTTCTGGTCTACCTTTAATGGGTGACTGGCATATCAGATGGGAAAGGGACTCCATAAGGGAAATGCCCTGCACCATGTCTTTCAGGAGTGGTACAATGCAGCACATGTAACATGGCTTTCAGGACCAGACAGACCTGAGGTCATTACCAGTTTTGTGGCCAAAGATGAGTTACTTTCATTCTTTCAGTTTCCTCATTTGTAAAATGTAATTGACGATAGTACTAACATCATTAGGTGGTTGTATGGATTAAATGAAATGATGCATGTGTCCTTAGCACATGGTAATAGGTAAATTTAAAACCATGACTAGTATAAGTTGCTCCCTAGTTGGGGAATGTTAGGGGAGGCTTCCTGAAGGAAGCGAGGCCCAACCTGAGATCTGAAAGTAAAGGGGTGAGGAGGTAAGCCCAACAAAGAGAGAGTTTCAAGCATAGAGGACAGCACATGCAAAGGGCCTGTGATTAGAGGGAGCTTTGCTCATTAAGAATATCAGAAAGAAGAACAGACTAGCTGGGTACAGAAAGCAGACTGACTGAAAAATAAGAGATGAGTGGGTGTCAGGCCCAGTAAACTTGTACGGGATGTCTGTGATTTGGCTCTTGAACCCAAGTGGCGTGGAAAAGCACTCAAATACTTTCAACTGGAGATAGTGGGAAGGTGGGGATGATGGAATCATATTGTATTTCAAAAGTCAGTTCTTTCAGGAGCAATGTAAAAAATTAACTGAAAATTAGTATTAAAATTAACATGGAAGGCCTTTTAGCAGGCTGTTACACTAGAATAGACAAGGGATAATGGTAGCTTAGACAGGCTATTGGTTTTGATGATGGAAAGAAGTAAAATCAAGAGACATTGGCAAAGAATAAGGAAGAGGGAAATTTCAAGAATAACTTCAAGGATACAGGTTTGCATAGTCAAGTAGATTAAGGAGCCACTACTTGAAAGAGGGAACTTTGGAAAGAGACTGTTTAGGAAGATAATGGCATGAGTTTGAGGTGCCTTTGAGTCATTCTCATGGACATGTTAGGTAGGAGGCTGAGGATGTCAGTCTCAATCTCAGAAGATAGTGAGTCATCCAGAGGGAGGTGGTATTTGAGGCAACTGGCATGAATGGAATTAGGAGTACTGGATGTGATCAATTAAATCCTAGTATCTGGGAGTGCAGTCTGGGTAGCAGTACTTTTAAAAACTTCAGGTGATTGATGCTAACATGCAGCCAGGATTGAGAACGATTGCACCTGCTATTCTGTTGTGCCGAGGCAGGAAGAAGGAATTGACAAGGGATAGGGGCATCTTGCATAACTAGTTGCTCTTGTGGTCTGTCTCTGCTGGCTTTCATTCCTTTTTTGACCAATGCGGAACTGACGTCAAAATCCTCTGGGTTCTTTGTAGGGTACCCTGTGAACTCTTCAGAAGGCTCTCAACTTCTGCTATGAAGAGCCACTCCCAGATGACCCTCCTCAGCTCTCATGACCAGAATTTCATACCTCCTACTATTAAGATTCCCACAACAAGGGGTCCTCTCTTGTGGATAGAGCAATAGCCTGAAGACTCTAACCAGATGACACAGTCATATTCCTCGGCACAGAGGAAATTCAAGACAAACAGTAAACACATGAATTTCTCCATTGCACCTTCTTCTCCTTTCCCTGCTATTCCTTTCTCATCCTCTTTTGTCCTGCTCAGGCAAAGGACGGATAAACCAACAAGTCCTCTGCCTGAGTCCAATATTCAGCTGGTCTCTCCCTAAAAGATTCTGATTTCTACACTCAAAGTCCTGATTACCCACTTAGCTTGGCAAAATTTGGGTAGGAAACACCAACAATGTCCACTTTTTGGTTGGGCAGTAGGGATAATCTATGATGATGAACACTACAGTCCTACTCTTATTCTCCTCTCTCCTCTACGGTATTATGTATATGTCACCTGACTTGGAGCTGAGGATAAGGCTATTTCAAGGTCTTGTAATAAGCCCTGAAGCAGTGTGTGGCATCATTTTTTAGCAGCTGTCTTTTGAGTTCGAGTCTAGCTGAAAATTAGATTCACCTGGGAAATTTTAATAAAAATACCAGTGCCCCTAGATCTAAGTTCCAGGAAGCTTTTGTTTAACTGGTCTATGGTATATCTCAGATTTTTGTGATTTTTTTTCCCCTTTCATAACTTTATTTTTTTTCATTAATTTGTTGTGTATAATTATAGATTCACTTGCAATTATAGGAAATGATACAGAGCAATTCCATAGACCCTTTACCCAGTTTTCCCCAATGGTAACATCTTGCAAAAGTTTAGTACAATGTCACAAGCAAGATATTGACAATGATACAGTCAAGATGCAGAATATTTTTATCAATACAAATTGCCCCTTTTATCAACACAAGTTGCAGCCACTAATCTGTTCCATAATTTTTCCAATTTAATAAATGCTATATAAATGGAATTATACAGCATGTGACATTTTGGCTTTTATCACTCAGTATGATTCTCTAGAGATTCTTCCATGTTATTGTGTTTATAATGTATCAAGATTTTGCTCCTTTTTATTCCTGAGTAGTATTCCATGGTATGATGTACCATAATTTGTTTAGCCATTTGCCTGTTGAAGGACTTCTAGGTTGTTTACAGTTTTTGACTGTTATGAATAAAACTATTATGAATATTTGGGTAAAGATGTTTGGGTGAATATAAGTTTTCATTTTTCTAGGATAAATGCCCAAGAGTACTGTTTTAGGGTTCTCTAGAGGGACAGAACTAATAGGATAGATGTATATATGAAGGGGAGTTTAAGGAGTATTGACTCACACGATCACAAGGTAAAGTCCCACAATAGGCAATCTGCAAGCTAAGAAACAAGGAAGGCAGTCTGAGTTCCAAAACCTCAAAAGTAGGGAAGCCAGCAATGCAGCCTTCAGCCTGTGGCCAAAGGCCTGAGAGCCAATGGCAAATCACTAGTGTAGGTCCAAGAGCCCAAAAGCTGAAGAACTTGGATTCTGATGTTTGAGGACAGGAAGCATCCAGCACAGGAGAAAGATGAAGGCCAGGAGACTCAGCCAGTCAAGTTCTTCCAACTTCTGCCTGCTTTATTCTAGCCATGCTGACAGCTGATTAGATGGTGGCTATCCAGATCAAGGGTTGTTCTGCCTCTCCTAGTCTACGAACTCAAATGTTAATCTCCTTTGGCAACACCCTCACAGACACACCCAGGAACAATACTTTGCGTACTGGGTGCATGGCCAACCCGAATAAAACCAGGGTCCCATCTATCTGAATAAACTAGATTATGCTGCAGTAACAAACAACCCTCAAGTCTCAGAGGCTTACCACAACAAAGTCTTATTTTCCTCTTTTGTTACATGACCATCCTGGATTGGTTAGGGTTTGGTTCTGTGTGTCTTCACTCTGAAACCCAGAACCACTATCAGGAACATGGCCAAAGAACATGGTAATTCCTACTCTATTCCTTAAAGTTCACAGTGTATTGGCCAAAGCAAGTTACCTGGCTACATCTAACTGTAAGGGGTCAGGGAAATGTAATTCTACCATTTATCAAAAGGGGGAGAAACAGAAATGTTTAGAGAATATGAGTGATGACTTATCACAGTAAAGGAGGAAGGGAAGAATAGATGTTTAGATAAGAAGCAATCTCTGCCACAATCTCAATTGTCTATGTGTTATTTGTAACCTGCGTTTGCTCTACCTTTTGCGTATCAATGATACTAAGGGTTTAATTGTCAGTATCTAAATACACTATGCTACCTCATTACTTGGTATATTAATGGGATTTGCATTCCCTAAAGTGTCTTTCCTCATTTATCTTCCATGTTCTCAAGACTTGACTCAGATGTCCTTAAGCCCCATGCCTTGTGCCTGTCTCACAGCACCTTATCTGTGCTTGCCCTTTGGGATTATGTATAGCTGTAGTGGTTCCAGATCTTGACCTAGTGTGGCAGCTCTGCTTCCCAAAATCATCAGGGATCTAGTGTCCTCATACTTTGTACAATGTAACTTTTTGATTGCCATATCATATCCAATTTGGCTCCTTAAATTCCAACCATCACACCTTTAACCCAGCACATAGGAAGCATGAATAGTCAAAGACCAGCACACAACTCTCCCCCCCTTGAAAGACCTTTTTGATTAGTTGCAAATGATATTTCTACTTACATCCCATTAACCAGAACTTAGTCATACAGCTATACCCTGCTGCAAGGGAGTCTGGGAAAATGTAGCCTCTTTCTAGGGAGGCATATATTCAGGTCAATATTGAGGCTCTATTATAGTACTAATGAAGAAAAGATGATGCTGAGGGAAACTGAGGTATAAAGAGTCTCTGCTGCAAAGATGAACACAGCAGTCCATAGATTCATCCTCCCTTTCAGTCTTCACTCAATCAAAACTTGTCTATTGAGTTCCTACTCTCTAGAAGAAAACAAGACAGGCATGTTCTCTACACTGAGAAACTTCCAATCCTTAAACAAATAACCACCCAGATGAATACATGATTGCAAATTCTGATTAGCACAATAAAGAAATTTCGCAGCCAGGTGCAGTGACTCATGCCTGTAATCCCATCACTTTGGGAGGCCGAGGTAGGCGGATCACCTGAGGTCAGGAGTTTGAGACCTGCCTCAACATGGAGAAACCCCATCTCTACTAAAAATACAAAATTAGCTGGGTGTGGTGGTGCATGCCTCTAATCTCAGCTACTTGGGAGGCTGAGGCAGGAGAATTGCTTGAACCTGGGAGGTGGAGGTGGAGGTGGAGGTTGCGGTGAGCCAAGATCGTACCATTGCACTCCAGCCTGGGCAACAAGAGTGAAACTCCATCACAAAAAAAAAAAGATGGAGCTAATTCAGATGGAAGGAGGGATCAAGAATAACCTGTTGAGGGTTGTAGGGGAAGCATGGCTGGGGAGGCTGGTACGAGGATCAGCAGTGCATCAGGGGTGTGGGGTTACTGTTCCAGGAAGAGAGGGAGATATCTGCAAAGGCCCTGGGGCAAGAAGGAGCTTGGTGTATTTGAAAAACAGGACAGTCATGTGTTGGACCTAGAGCAGAGAAGAAGGGAGGTGTGAGATGCAGCTGGATATCTAGGCAGAGGCCAGATCCCAGGCTTTGCAGGCCATGCTAAGGGACTGGGAGGATTCTAGGAAGAGAGACATGATTACCAAACACTAAGCAAATGAAGAAGTTAGAAACTGGTTTCTTATTTTCATGTGTTACATTTTCCATACATCAACCTCCTATTTTATCATTCTTTGTATAATCATTTTCTTTGAACATTTTCCTTCTTCTATTCAGATTCATGCAGTAGTATTTGCATTCTTTTGAATTGGCCTTGTTAAAATTCATCATTGGTTTATTTTTATTCCTTCTTAGGTCCCTGTTTATCATTTGCTATTCTCCCAAAGAGGCAGAAAAACATAGGGGGGATTCATCCAAGAAAAAGAAATGGTTATTTAATATACTGCAATTTAGGACCAATCCCTGGTCTTTCTTCTGAAACTCTTATCAGCCCCTGTTTTGTGATTTCACAGGGCTGGTGCAAACCATGAACTTCTAGATTGATCATTGGTCTGCATAACTGCAGTGATGAGATGGAAAGAAGGGGCACCACAGAATTCTTTTGGCTGTGACTTTCCACACTTTGGCCCTGCTGTGATTCCCACATTCTGATTTGGAGTTGGCCCTTTATTCCTGGCAATGACATAATCTAGCCTGATGTTAACTGTACCTCACTAGACTTCTTGTCTCCAGGCTTTCTCTACAGACCTACACAGTGGCCCTGCTGCTGCTCTGGGAACCTCTGCATTGAGTCTTGACTCTTCCCTTTCTTCCTACATTTTTATATTTTTGATATCTTGTTTATATCTAGCCATGATAAGTCTAGGCAATAGAGGAAATTTTTGCTAAGAGATACTAACGGGGCTGGGATTTGATTCAGATGGAAGGAAGAACCAGAGAAAGTCTTTTCAGGGTTGCAGGGAGAAGTACGGCTGGATACCCCCTTCAGTGGGGTGGGTAGACATGTATCGGTCACCTACTTATGTCAGCACTGTGCTAGGTGATTGGATGCAAGGATACACAGAAAATCAGGGAAGGATTCACATAGAGATGCCTGTTCAGCTGAGACTTGAGGCATGAGTAGAGGATAACCAGGGGAATATGACATGGAGTGCCATAGCAAGGAGCAGCAGCAGGGGCACAAGTGTGTACATGTGAGAGTACAGTCTATTGTGACTGTAACACATGGGGGCTCGTGTAGTGGGTGCAGAAGGCACAGCAGCAAGATGTGAGACTGGAGAGCAAGCAGCACCTTGATAGACTGAGCCTTGAATCCTGCTAACAATGGAGGGTGATTGACAAGAGTTTAAGTAGGAGGTTGAGATGAAGAAATCTGCGCATCAGTATGAACCAAGGAGAGATTTGAGGGAGGTTGCCTGGAAGCAAGAAAGTGAGTCTTTGAAGCCATCTGCATGAAACTTGGTGAAAAACTGACCTTGAGTAATGGTAATAAGATTTGAGTGATTTGACCTACAGGGAGGCAGAATGGACATAGCTTGGGAAATAACTGAATGAGTGGTGTGATTGACACGGATTAGAGATGAATCTCCAGTCTAGTGGGTGGCTGGGGTTACTGAGTGATGCACTGAGTTAAGCAATGCAGGGAGAAGAGCAAGTTTGGTAGGATGGATGGTGAGTTCATTTTCAGACATGTTGAGTCAGCTGATTTGAATGGACAGAAAGCAAGTTGATTTTAGTGCCAATCCATGTATGTTTTGTTCATTTTTTAGTGGATGTAAAAACGAAGAGTAAAGGAGTTTAACAGAAAATAGAGAAAGATGAGTGAAAAAGGAACTAAGATATATGAGCAAGCAATCATGCTGCTATAAAATTCATGGCAAGTCATTCATTTCCTAAATATTCACAGAACATGTACAGTCCCCAAGGTAGTATTCTATAGAAACTCTAAAGATAACTAAACTATATGTAACAAATACTAATATTCAATTAGTTATCATACAGGCTACAAGAATGCCAAAAGCAAAATGCAAAAGTGAAGAATGTATTTATATTCAGGAAGATCTAGTAGCCATGGCCTTATCTAAATGATCAAATGTATTATCACTGGAAGCTGGACATCCTGACATGGGGTATTTCCTAGTGTGATGCAATATGAAATCAACAGCAGCATCTATTAAGTGTTCTTGCCAAAAATATTTATCTTGAATTTAATCAAGCCTTTGTAACCTAACCTCTGGGTTATAAAAACTAGAGTTATGAACAAGTCCCATAGCACCAAGAAGAAAAGTCAGAAAAATTCAGGGATGTTCTAGAAGACCACTGATCTAGTCTCTTTAAGAAGTCAATATCATGGTGGGGCATGGGTCGGGGGGCAGGGGAAGGAGTTAGTGAAATTGTTCTAGATTAAGAGAGACTGAAAAGATGTAACAATCAAATGCAGTGAATAAACTTTAGATTTAGTTTGAAACAATCACTATAAACTGCATTTGGGGAGCAAGTTGAGAAATGTTACTATGGGCTGGAGTATTACATGGTATTAGGGAGGTATTCTTGATTTTCTTAAGTGATAATGGTATCAAGGTTAATTAAAAAAGTTCTTATTTTTAGGAGAAATGTGAAGAATTTAAAGGTGTGTTAATCAGAATCAGGAAAACAGAACTCACACACACACACATAAAAGGGTGTTCAAAAGATGGGATTCAATGCAGGAAAGTGGCCTAAAAAGTGTCACAAGTGAAAGGGCCAACAGGACAAAAAGGCAACCCAGAGATTAGCAAAAGCGGGAAACCACTACCACCCTGGGATTGAAGGGACAATGGAAGGAGGCGGTATTACCAGAGTCCAGGAGCCAAGGCTGTCCAGTGGGAACTAGCCAGGACTCCCCAGCAGAAGCCTGGACTGTGGAGAAAGGGGCTGAGAGAAGTAAACGAAGTCACTTCCCAAAACACAACGAGGGTAGTAGAAACACCCTGTCTTCTCTTCTCATCCAATCTCCAGCCCATGCTTTACATTGGCCAAAACCTACAGAACCCAGTTGCAAGGGAGTCTGGGAAATGTAGTTTGCAGGAAATGGCTCCCGGAGGTACCTTCACAGTGTAGGGGGAAGAGCAGGGAATATATCAAAGGCAAATTACTGGCCCCAGAAAAATTGTCGTGATACTTGCAACTTATTTTCGAATGGTCCAGGGAACAAAATATGTACATACACATACATACAGATAAAAGAAGTCTGGAAAAATGTGGAATCTAGGTGGGCATATAGATGTTTAATATTTCAGTTTTCTATATGTTTGAAGTTTTCCACAATAAAAGCAGGTGAAAATCCATTCTGATACTCTTTGAAAGAGATATTAGGAAGCTGATACAAGGTCATGGCCATGAAAATAGAGGAAATACTAAAATTGAATTTGACAAAGTTTCTTATTAAATTCTTGTAACCAAGATGAAAAAAATATGTGAGCCAGGGCAGCATTTATTGTTTTTTTCTACCACTACACTTTTGATAGTTGATTTTTTTTTATTTCACTCTCCCAGGGACATACCCACTATTATTCCCATGCCAACTATAACACATAACCCTGTATACTACATGCAAAAAAGTTTGATAAAATGGAAGTGAATAAGAATGGCTTTAACTTGGTTGTAATCTTTAATCTGTTCTATTTTTTAAATAAATAGTTATGAAATACCTCAGTCAATTGCAACACACCAGTGTGTTGTGACATTAAAGTTGAGAAACCTTCGGCTAGAAAAATAGTATAATTATAAAGCCACACACATGATTGAACACTACCCAAAGTAGTTGACTAATGCAAAGATGTCAGCCTGGAGGGGGGCTTCTCATAATGCACTAGAGGGTGTCTTTTAGTTTGGCCCTGTCCGTTTTACATATTTGTCAATGTCTTGGTTGAGATTTGGAAAACAAGATCATAATTGCTAATAGCATGAAACCTAGGGTGAGAGTGAATGCCAGCTCAGGATCCATAAAGATTTGGATCAGAGTGATGAACAAATATAAATTGGTTTCTAATAGAAATGTGTGACCAGCCTTTCACCTGGATCCAGAAAAGCCAGCTAAGCATGACCTGTCTGGTACATAGAACTAGACAGCTTTAGTTCATTCTCTAGTTCTTCTACTAATGACCTGTATAAACTTCAGCAAGTTAATTTTACGTCTCATCAAGTGCCTCCATTTTTACATTGGTAAATAGAAACAGTAATATCTACTCTACAGTAGCTTAAGAGAGTTAATATACATTAAAGCAGTTGAATAGTCCCTGGCCCAGATAACAAGAAATGTTGCTTCTTGTTAGTGATGTGTGTGGAAGAGTACTGATGGCTATAGTATCTACTAGACAGGATAAAAAAAGATTGATACTACATTCAATAGATTTCAGTTGTGGGACAGAGTTAATAGTCTATGAAGACTATTTTGCTCAATTTTTTATTGTGGTAAAATACACATAACAAAATTTACCATCTTAACCACTTTTAAGCACATACTTCAGTAACATTAAGTACATTCACATTGTGTTGCATTTACCATCGTCCATCTCTGGAATTCTTTTCATTTTGAAAAAGTTAAATTCTATACCCATTAAAGAACCCCTATTTCTACTCCCCCTAGCCTCTGATAACTATCATTTATACTTTCTGTATCTCTGATTTTGACTACTCTAAATACATCATAGAAATGAAATCATAAATATATATTTTTTATGACTGGCTTATTTCACTAAGCTTAATGTCCTCAAGGTTCATCCGTGTTATAGCAAATGTTAGAATTTTCTTCCTTTTTAAAGCTGAATGATATCTCAGATATATATACACATTTTGCTTATTCATTCATCTATCAAACACCTGGACTGGTTCCATGTTTTAGCTATTTTGAATATAGATGTACAAATCTCTCTTTGAAATCCTGCTTTTGAGTATATACCCCAAAATGGAATTGCTGAATCATATGGTAATTCTAACTCGATTTTTTGAGGAACTACCATACTGTTTCCATAGCGACTATTCCATTTTTGCATTCCTATCAGCAGGGCAAAAAAGGTTCCAATTATTCCACATCTTCTCCAACACTTGGTATTTTTCTGGGGGGCTTTCTGATAGTAGCCATCCTATTGGGTATGAGATGGTTTCTCCTAGTTTTGATTTGCATTTCCCCAATGATTTTGAGCATTTTTTCTTGGCTTATTAGCCATTTGTATATCTTCTTTGGAGAAATATCTTGACACATTTTGAATCAGGTTGTTTTGTTGTTGTTGTTGTTGTTGTTGTTGTTGTTGTTGAGACTTTAATACAATCTCACTGCTTTGAATAAGACTGATGAAAGTCATGATTTCCTCTGCCCTGCTCAGGCTACAACTGGAGCAAGGGGTTGAGATCAAGTGTCATAGTAGCCAACTCTCCAACAAATCGGAGTCTCTGCAGTACAGAGCTGAAATGCAGGTACTGTTGATAGAATTGGAGGTGTCAGACTGTCTAAAATTTTAATGAGCTGTGGAATAGAATTTTGAAGTTGTTTTGTGTGCCCCCCATTGATTTCTCCAGAGCCAATGAGTAAAATTACCGTGACATAGACGCTGAGTCCGCATAATGGAAAACCTTCCTCATGATTAGAAGCGCTGTTTGGGGGTGTGCTAAGTTCCCTGTTTGGGGGTGTGCTAAGGCATTATATATTAGGGTGACTGCTTGGCAAGGGTGTGATGGGACTTAAATTCCAGATGTGTGATTGGATTAGGTGCCTTTTAAGACTGACTCCCAGAAATCCTGAGTTTTTATCCAATGAAAATCTTAGAATTCTAGATTGTTTCTAATTACATACTTAACTGCTTCCTACACTGCTGCCTTTAAAACTCTTATTGGGTGTTTTTAGGCTCTGGGCCAACAAGACTGCACTTTTGTTTTCCCCACCACCAAATAGGTTAAATACTCAGTGTGTTCATTTTTTAGGAAATGAAGTTGAAATGATTAAACAGGAAATATGCACTTAACTCCTAATGTTAGCTACATCAAGACAAAATCAATTTCATTTCAAATGGAATGCTACTGGAGAGCTGTTTAGAAATTTGTTGATGGGAAAGAAATATTGAAGGTGAATGCACCAGACACAGGAAATGAGAAACTTAAAGATATCTTTCAATGCTAAAAAGCACTCTATTTCCTATTCTCAAAACCTTGAAGAAATCTTTAAAATGCTCTACTTATTTGAGACATAAATATCTTGGGCTAAAAGTCAACACCTGGATCAAGAACCAAAATTTTCTCCACTAGGTTGCCTATGGAAACTCAGAAATCTGAATTCTGAAGGTGCCCAAATCACTGACCACACATACCTCCATGAATATATAGAGAGGGGGAAAAGCCAGAAAAATCTTGCTAGTTCTGACACCTTTACATGAACAAGGCCATTGGTCATACCCCACGTGGCCTCTGTTTTCAATTGGTAAGCATTCTTTTTAAGCCTAAGAAGTAGAATTTACACATTATATGGAGCAGTGCTTCATTTCCTTCTCAAAGACTTGTTGCTTTGGGAAAGGGAACATTTCCAACTCTAACAATGCAGTTGAGTGGCTTATGCCAAACAGTGTAAGTTTTTCATCAACTGCACCTCGGTTTGTGAGTCTTATGAAATAACCAAAAAGTATGTTCAGAATCACTGGCCTCCAGTCAAAGATGAAGTTGGAAGCATGAAATTGAGGTTGGATATATTATATCTTTCTCCATCTTAGGTTTTTGTGTTTTACCTCTAGGGGAAAAAAATCAAATATATATTTTAAATATTTATATTTTACATCAAATGCATATTTTAATATATCATTGGGGAGGATTTTATAATCTTGAAATATAATCAGACTATTATTTTCAAATTTTAGAACACAAACTAATTTAACATAGCTTCCAGAAACCAGTAATAAAGTAAAAATTTGTCTTGCAGTAGTTGAAAATCTGATGTTCTATCATGAGAACTTAAGAGTCTTTTCTGGAGTTCATATTTTTCACTTCTAGATCCCAAACTCTTTAGTTCACCAGATCTTGGGCCAGGTGATGCAGATTCCTCACTAGAAAGCATCCTCACTTTTAGGTCTGGAGGCCTTTCTAAAGAACTATGAAATGCTCCCTCTACTATGTATTAGGAATACAAGGCTTGTTGTTTTACTAGGAATTCCATCAAAAGTGAGATGGAAACAATCAAATACCAGGAATGCACCAGTATTGATAAAAATAAGACAGTTCACGTCATCAAGTAGATCTACATGTTTGGATATTTGTTTTTCTGAATGTAGTATACAATCCTAAGAAACAAATATTGGCAATAATATTGAGGAAAAAAAGCTTTTGTAATTCTGAAATGGCTAACAGTGTCAGCCTTTTCATTATTTATTAGTACATCTGTAGGTTTGACAGGAAATTATAGCTAAAGCATGTAGGCAAAGTGTGGGGAGAATTAAGCAAAAGCTCCAAAAAAGGACATTTTCTTCTCCCCAGAAAACTTTGCCAGTATGTTGCTAGTGAAAATTTTGGCTCCTTCTTAACTTACCCCAGATTTCCCTGTTAATAGCACACAAAAATGGAATTTTTTTAAAAAAAAAATATGTAATAGAGGATGACTTGCAATTCCCAAAGGTGACCACCCCTAGATTGAAAACAACATGCTCTTCTGGAGAAACTATGAATCTCATTTACCTGAGTCTTATGTGATTTGCAACAGAATAGACAAATATTTATTGCGTAAGTCAGTAAACAAATGAATAAAAGGATAGACAGAAGCAAAATAGAAATACATTACGAGATGAGAAAAACTGAATTTTCAAAGTGAAGAATCTTACAGGATGACTGTAATGATTAATAAAGTCAAAGAGCTATCATAATCCCACATCATTATTTACTACATTTTCTGATTTTCCTTTAAGTATATGCCTAACAAGCCAACACCTGTGTATTTCAAAAACCCAGATGTATAAATTGCATGACCTTAGACATGAGACTTAAGCTGAGACTCGATTTTTTCATCTGCAACATGGGAATAAGTTAAATGATTTAGTGTTAATAAAGCACTTAGAACAGGACTTGACATACAGTAAGCACACAATGATTTCTCAGTTAAAATTGTGATCTTCATCCTTGACATCTTCTTCAGTGGTTTCATTAGATGCAGAGAAAGTAATAACAAATTACTTTTAAAAGATTTTCAAAATCAGATCATTTTATAAGTTTTAATTCATCCGAAACTCAAGTGCATAAAAATGGAAAAGATTCAAAATTTTCCTCTCCTTACGGGCAGAGGCAATGCATCATTTAGCTTTCTATCTCCCAATGAATCTTACAAACTGTCTTATAGACGCAGATGTAAGGCAGTCAAAATCTGTTTGTGAAATGTATGAAAGAACTAAATATATAATAGAACAAATTCTCCCCCTATCTTGAGTTGATCTCACCAAAATTTTGTTCATGAGGATTTCTTTTACATTGCTTTTTGAGCAACTTCAAGAATTTCAGTTCCATATAAGAGAATGCTGAGTCAGTCCTCTTGGCAGTAATGAGAAGAGGGGAACATGAGAACTGGAAATAGGAGAGGAAGGTAAAGTATGTGGTGGAACTAGAGTAGAGCGTTTTGTAATGAAGATTTTTGCAAAGAAAAGAATGTCGAGAGATAGTAAATCCCAAGCTTAAAGCTGCACACTCACATCTGTAAGGAAGACAGGCATGAGATACTAGTAAAAAGGTAACCAGCAGACTTCATAAGCTTTGCCATACTCTTCCAATGCTCATTGAGTCTTTACAATGTACTACATAGATCTGATCATTTAATCCATCCTCACAGCAACATGTTGGAAGGGCACTATTAGATGATCAGCCACGACTCTGTAGACAAAGGTACTGAGTCATAGAAAGGTTTAAAATGTGCCCCAGGTCACAGCCAGCAAATGATAAAAATCAGGATTTGAACCTGGGCAGTCTGACTCCAGACTTAAACCTGACAGCACATTCCTCATGACTAAATCTGTATAATCCTCTGTACTGTGCCAGGTATGAGATATGCTTAGTTGGCTATGCCAAAAAGGTTAAAAAAAAAAAAATCTAAACAAAAGTTTTATATCCTAAGAGTTCCAGTTATTCATCATTGGGCCCAGAAAGAAGAAAATCAAAACTGAGTTAAAAATTAGAAAGATAGGCCGGGCGTGGTGGCTCACGCCTGTAATCCCAGCATTTTGGGAGGCCGAGGTGGGCAGATCACTTGAGGTCAGGAGTTCAAGACCAGCCTGGCCAACATGGTGAAACCCTATCTCTACTAAAAATACAAAAATTAACCAGGCGTGGTGGCGCATGTCTGTAACGCCAGCTACTCAGGAGGCTGAGGCAAGAGAATCGCTTGAACCCAGGAGGTGGATGGTGCAGTGAGCTGAGATCATGCCATTACACTCCAGCCTGGGCAATAAGAGTGAAACTCCATCTCAAAAAAAAAAAAATTAAAAAGGAATGAGGTCAGTGGGGGAACAGAAGTCTCTTTTGTGAAAGTTATCTGTAGCAATCCAAAACATCTTATTAAAACTCTAAAGAAGGAAGATTCTAAAGATTTACTTAAAAGATCTTAAAGAGGGCTGGGCACAGTGGCTCACACTTGTAATGCCAGCACTTTGGAAGGCTGAGGCGGGCAGATCATGAGGTCAGGAAATGAAGGCCATCCTGACACGGTGAAACCCCGTCTCTACTGAAAGTGCAAAAAATTAGTTGGGCGTGGTGGCGGGCACCTGTAGTCCCGGTTAATTGGGCAGCTGAGAGAGGAGAATCACTTGAACCCGGGAGGCAGAGGTTGCGGTGAGCTGAGATCGCGCCACTGCACTCCAACCTGGGCGACAGAGCAAGACTCCATCTCAAAAAAAAAAAAAAAAAGAGAATAAATGAAAACCAACTGCATGCCTCTCCGTTCACCCACCGTAGCTGTGGTTTTCACCTGTGCATGGTCCATACTTCTCTTCTAAAAAGAGCCTCCTGGTTTTCCTTCAAGAATGCACCCTCCCTGGCTCTCAGAGCAAATTCTGGTGAGGCAGACTTCACTTTCAGCCTGAACACTAAAAGTTCTGCATCTCTCTGATCAATGTGCATAGGAGTCTGATGATCAGTCACGAGATTTTCAATAGAAATAACAAAGAGAAGGATTTTTCCCAGGAACTGTCAAACTGGTGTGCTCTAGTCCTGGACTTAGTGGTGGTCATCTTTCTGCACTACTGGGTGAAGCCTGTCTCAAATGAGGACCACAAAGGGCATATGGGAGACACACAAATTCCTGGGGGTCTCCAAGTGCACCTGTATCCTGCTGAGACTACCAACTTGCCTTTCCAGTTATGTGGGCCGAGGGGAAAATATGTTTTTAAGTTAGTTTGACTGGGCTTTCTGCCACTTACAACAGACAATCTGGAATAATACACTAATACAAGGCATGCAAAAGGCCCAATGATAGTCCGTTTAGTCAGAAATCTTTAATATTTTGATTTTGTGTTCACACAAAGAAATATATAAAAGAATAGCTTTACTTAGGATTTTAATCCATCAACCTCTCTATTCCTATAAATTCTAAGACTTCTTGCCTGTGAATTCTCATTCCATGTGGATTTTTTACTTGGAGACGGAGTCTCACTCTGTCACCCAGACTGGAGTGCCATGGTGCAATCTCAGCTCACTGCAACTTCCGCCTCCCGGGTTCAAGCGATTCTCCTGTCTCAGCCTCTCGAGTAGCAGGGATTACAGGCATACGCTACCCACCATGCCCAGCTAATTTTTGTATTTTTAGTAGAGATGGGATTTCACCATGTTGGTCAGGCTGGTCTCGAACTCCTGACCTCAAATGATCTGCCTGCTTTGGCCTCCCAGAGTGTCCATGGTGTTTTTAGGAATCTAAGCCTCACATATCAGGACTATCACACAGTGTTTTAAGTATTTACTAATATAGATGTTTTATTAAGATGCTATTAATAAGTGCAACAGGCCAAAGACTTTATTATGAACTTAATATTGTAGAGTGCCTTAGGCACCCCATTAGATTATTTAGTAAATTTCTTCTTAAAAAATTAACATATCTGGTTGGGCGCAATGGCTCAGGCCTGTAATCCCAAATCTTCGGGAAGCCAAGGCAGGAGAATCACCCAAGACCAGGGGTTTGAGACCAACCTGGTCAACATAATGAGACCCTATCTCTACAAAAAAATATTTTAAAAATTAGCCCGACATGGTATTTGCCTGTAGTCCCAGCTACTTGGGAGCCTGAAGTGGGAGGATCCCTTGAAGCCAGGGGTTCCAGCATGCAGGGAGCTATGATCATGCCACTGCATTCCAGCCTGGGGGACAGAGTGAGACCCTGTCTCTTAAAAAATAAAAATTAATGTATCTAATAGAAATCTGAAATTAATGAATATAGGTAGAACAGTGGCCCTCCAATTTCAAGACGCAAAAGAATCACCTTGAAAGGTGGGAAGATTAATGAGTTGAAGATTCCTGGACCCTAACCCTCAGAAATACCAATTTGAGAAGTTTTGGCATGAAACCCAGGAGTCGAAGTTTTCCCTAAGCTCTTGAGGCAATTCTGATATAAGTAGTCTCAGGCCAGCCTTGAGGAAGTCTTGATGTTCTCATTGACCATCAGCTTGATTTTATAAATTGTGGATCTGTGTCTCCAGAGGCAGTCAAGGATTCCTAAAGATAAACCTGAAAATTCTGCTCAGTTTACTTCAGTAAAATGTGGTCAGGATTAAATGAAATAATGCATTCAAAGGGTTTTATATGGTTTTCATGTGCTAGAAACAATTTTTTTAATTTTATTTTATGTTTGGGGTACATGTAAAGGTTTGTTACATAAACATGTCATGGGGGTTTGTGGTACATCTTATTACATCACCCAGGATTAAACTCATTACCCAATAGTTATATTTTCTGCTGTTCTCCTTCCTGTTGCCCTCCCACCTCAAGCAGACCCCAGTGTCTGTTGTTTCCATCTTTGTGTTCATAAGTCCTCATCATTAAGCTCTCACTTACAAGTGAGAACATATGGTATTTGGTTTTCTGTTCATTAGTTTGCTGAGGTTGACAGCCTTCAGCTCCATCCATGTTCCCACAAAAGACCTGATCTTGCTTTTCTATGGCTACATAGTATTCCACGGTGTACATGTACCACATTTCCTTTATCTAGTCTAATTGATGGGCATTTAGGGTGATTCCATGTCTTTGTGAATAGTGCTGCAATGAACATTCACGTACACCTGTCTTTATGGCAGAATGTTTTACATTCCTCTGGGTATATACCCACTAATGGGATTGCTGGATCTAATGGTAGTTCTGCCTTTAGCTCTGAGGAATTGCCATATTGCTTTTCCACAATGGTTGAACTAATCTATACCCCCACCAACAGTGTATAAATGTTCCCTTTTCTCTGCAACCTCACCAGCATCTGTTACATTTTGACATTTTTAATCATAGCCATTCTGACTGGTGTGAGATGGTATCTCATTGTGGTTTTGATTTGCATTTCTCTAATGATCAGTGATACTGAGTTTTTCATATGCTTGTTGGATGCATGTATGTCTTCATTCGTGTCCTTTGCCCACTTTTTAATGGGGCTGTTTTTCTCTTGTAAATTTAAGTTCCTTATAGATGCTTGATATTCAACCTTTGTCAGATGCATAGTTTGCAAATATTTTCTCTCAATCTGTAAGTTGTCTGTTTACTCTGATGAGAGTTTATTTTGCTGTGCAAAAGCTCTTAAATGTCATTATATCCATTTGTCAATTTTTAATTTTGTTGTGATTTGTCAAGAAGTCTTTGACTGTTCCTATGTCCAGGATGGTGTTGCATAGGTTGTCTTCCAGGGTTTTTATAGTTTTGGGTTTTACATTTATGTCATTAATCCATCTTGAGTTGATTTTTGTATATGGCATAAGGAGGGGGTTCAGCTTCAATCTTCTACATATAGTAACACAGTTATCCCAGCACCATTTATTGAATAGGAAGTCTTTTCCCCATTGCTTGTTTTTGTCAGCTTCGTCAAAGATCAGATGGTCATAGATGTGCAGCCTTATTTCTGGGCTCTCTATTGTGTTCCATTGGTCTATGTGTCTGTTTTTGTACCAGCACCATGTTGTTTTGGTCACTGTAGCCTTGTGGTGTAGTTTGAAGTCAGGTAATGTGATTCCTCCAGCTTTGTTCTTTTTGCTTAGGAATGCCTTGGCTACTTGGGCTCCTTTTTGGTGCCATATAAATTTTAAAATAACTTTTCTAGTTCTGTGAAAAATGTCCTTGGTAGTTTGATAGGAATAGCATTGAATCTGTAAATTGTTTTGAACAGTATATCCATTTTAATGATATTGATTCTTCTTATCAGTGAGCATGAGATGTTTTTCCATTTGTTTAGCATGCTATAATAGAACTGAAAGACAACAGACTTAAGCATCCTAGTGTATCTTTTACATCCAGCTCTTATCTCTCTCTGAAAGTATTAAGATTCAAGAAAAAATCCTATGCTGGTTTTTTAAACTTTTCTTTCTCAATGCCAAACCTCTGGACCTCTCTGGATTTGGGGAAAATATATATCACATTTGTGTGTGCTTCTCTGATCAAATAACTTATAAGGTTGTAAATTTCAGTGGACTCAGTAAGAGAAAGCTCTGCAGCAAGTCCAGTCTGCAATGCAAGCTGCTCTGCCTCTTCCACTTTGTGGCTCAATAGATCCAATGGTTCTTGAAGTAGAATGACTTCACCCAAGACTATTAGAAGAACCCCAGATGCCAAAAACCTTTAATTACCTCTCACTTCTTTGTATATTTTGGGGGTTTTACTTCTTGGTTATTTTCTTCCCTCTTTGCTTGTTTAAGGTTCTTAATTGTTCATAAGTACTCCTAGCCTTTAATCACGGTATTCCTAAGATCCTTATCCCTTAGCAATAACTAGATATGAGACTAATTATTCAGATACTGAGTAATCCACATCCAAATTAATGGGAAAAGCCACTTGATTATCTAAGGAAGATCCAAATAGATTATGAGACATGTCTTCATGGTCCGGATTTGGAAGTTTACCTAGTATTTTGTTTTGAAATACCTTGCAAACTTTAATAATCCTTATCTTAGTATTTGTCTGGGTTGCCAAAGCCAACTGTGTGATCTCCAGAGTCTTGTTACTACACAGCTGCTGTCATGCCACATAATTCAACAAATGATCATCCAACAAAGAGAACAAGAAGGCCTGATGATTAAGGAGATAAAAACAACTACCATTAGCCGGGCGCGGTGGCTCAAGCCTGTAATCCCAGCACTTTGGGAGGCCGAGAAGGGCGGATCACGAGGTCAGGAGATCGAGACCATCCTGGCTAACACTGTGAAACCCCGTCTCTACTAAAAAATACAAAAAACTAGCCGGGCGAGGTGGCGGGCGCCTGTAGTCCCAGCTACTCGGGAGGCTGAGGCAGGAGAATGGCGTGAACCCGGGAGGCGGAGCTTGCAGTGAGCTGAGATCCGGCCACTGCACTCCAGCCCGGGCTACAGAGCCAGACTCCGTCTCAAAAAAAAAAAAAAAAAAAAAAAAAAAAAACAACAACAAAAAAAAACTACCATTGAAAACTCAATACCCAGTTATGATCTATACCACTCTAAGAGTGGTATAGATCTGGATTGATCACATCCTGAATAGTCCATCAGAAAGAGATTTTGATTAGGTAGAAAAATATACCCTATTGGTAGCTGTGAAGAGGTATCTGAGAATTGAGGCAAAGACCACAATTTGTTAAACTGTACTAGGACTCACGAAACAGATTAACTGTCCTAAACTGTGACATGCAAGACAAGCAATATAAATTCATACTCTTAACACAGCTCATTTAGACTCATGTGTTCCAAGGAAAGACCACTGACCAACTGATCCAATGGCAACTCTGCCTGAACTCATGTGTTAGAGACAAGGTCAATGACTGTGCCAGCAACTTGACTGGTCTATAGATTGACTAATCCCTGACAAGACCATCTGATATGATTTGCCTGTGTCCCCACCCAAATCTCATCTTGAATTTTAGCTCCCATAATTCCCACATTTTGTGAGAGGGACTGGGTGGGAGGTAATTATGGAGACCGGTCTTTTCTGTGCTGTTCTAGTGAAAGTGAATAAGTCTCACGAGATCTGATGATTATATAAAGGGAAGTTCCCCTACACAAGCTCTCTTGCCTGCCATCATGTGAGACATGACTTTGCTCCTTATTTGCCTTCAGCCATGATTGCAAGGCCTCCCCAGCCATGTGGAACTGTGAGTCAATTAAGTCTCCTTCCTTTATAAATCACCCAGTCTCGGGTATGTCTTTATTAGCAGAAGAACGGACTGATACATCATCCAGTGACTAACTCCAGCTCCCTAAACCCCATAAATGCTCTTCTTTAATTCACCCATTGTGAGACACCCCATGGTTCCCCAATATGTGTATTCTCTCTTGCTGCAACAACCTAATAAACCTAATTTTGTGTTTCCGATGCAATGTAATGCTCAGAAATGACTAGTCTGATAGAACAGTGAATGACTTACTGAAGATTCTGTTAAATACCAGTCATGAGACAATATCGTGAAATGTTTGGTTTCTCCCTTACAGGCTACCATAAGCTGTGAATCAGTGAACAGTATGGGGTCATTTCTCACAAGCCAGAATAGATGGGTCCAGAAATCATCAAAGGGTAAGTAGTGGAATTAACTTCTTTCAATATTACACCCACTCAGATTATTTGATGCCTATTCCCCCCAATTTTGAACTTTGCAGGTTTGGAGGTCTTAGAGGAATCTTTTCATCAAAAGACACAGCAGTGATGCACTGAATTGGAAGTTGGAACTGTTACCTGGTCATTTTCAGCTCCTTATACCACCATATCAGAAGCCAAAGAAAGGGGCCACACTATTGACTGGAGCAGTTGGTCCTGAGTACCAAGATGAAGTTATGGATATAAAATGAAAGCAGAAAGGAAAATATATACGGAACCCAGAGTATTCTTTCAGGTGCCTCTTAGTACTTCCATTTCCAATAGCAAAAGTTATTGGAAAAGTATAACAAGTGAAGGCAGGCATGACCACAAAAAATACGCTTTAATAACGAAAATTTGGGTCACCCCACCAGGTAAAGGGTGTAGACCAGTTGAGATGCTGGCTGAGGGCAATGAAAACACAAGATGTTTAGTAGAAGAAAGAAGTTATAAGTATCACTACAGCCGTATAAAACTAGGACAACAACAATGCATATTTTCCTCCTTATTATATAAATACAATATGATATACTACCTGATGTTATGTTATTATATAGGTTATATTTTTATCTTCTATCATATGTATAGGCAATATAGTGTTTTATATCATACAATATATAATTATATTTATATTGAGATAAATAATTTTATATTTATATATTTATATGTATATATATTCATACCTTATAGTTATATATTAATATAAATATATAATATATACTTGCATATATT
>NW_016804545.1:2310474-2315960 GCF_001698545.2 Rhinopithecus bieti | reverse complement strand
AACAAATTTTTTTCTTTCCTTGTTTTTCCCTAATTATGGTGAAAAAATATTGGTAGTGATTAAATTTATAATTTAGTCATTAAATTATAAAATATTTGTAAAGGAAAGGAAATGAATGTAAGGAGTAATTAATATTACCAAGAGGTACATACCATGATTGTCACCCATATTAAATATTAAATATGTTAAGATATGATTTAATTTGACTATAGTGAATTTATATCTCCCCTTTTGTGGCGAGAATGAAAACACATTTTATATGAGGGATACTTGGATATATTTGTTATTGCTGCTGTCAGAAAATTCACATGTTTAGACAGATGTATATGGATACTGAATAGCCTAAAATTTGGACTGTGCCCTTTTTTTTCTTTTGAGATCGAGTCTCACTCTGTCACCCAGCCTGGAGTACAGTGGCGTGATCTCAGCTCACCACAACCCCTACACTTCCCAGGTTCAAGTGATTTCTGTGCCTCAGCCTCCCAAGTAGCTGGAATTACAGGTGCCCACCACCACACCCAGCTAATTTTTGTATTTTTTAGTAGAGACAGGTTTTACTGTGTTGGCCAGGCTGGTCTCGAACTCCTGACCATAAGTGATCTGCCAGCCTCGGCCTCCCAAAGTGCTAGGATTACAGGCAGGAGCCACGGCACCCAGCCTGGACTGTGCCCATTTTTAAGCTATTGCCTCTCAGCTCTACACCCATCCTTCTACACTCTGCCTTGGAATCCTGGCACTAAAAATCTGTAAACTATTCCTCCTTTGGCAGCCAGCTCTTTGATAGCCTGTGTTAATGGCGGGCACTAGAGGAAGACTGGCAGGCTAGGAGGAAGAAAGGACTGTTTTCTTCCTGTCAGCAGGGCCCCAACACTTGCTCTTTATCTGTCAGTGGTAGTTGGTTGGACTCTTGTCATTTTCTGACATTCTGAGAACCAACCTCATTGTACCACCTCAGACATACCAGCTCTAGCCAGGCAGAGCCACCTCCTCAGAAGCTCAATCCCAGCCCTTCAGAGTCTCGATTTTGCTGGGTTCTAATAATTCCAAACTCTTCCCTTTGTTCTTCCAGCCCTGGAGTGGTAGCTCTTCCTGCCATTACTACTTCTATGTAAGTGCAATGTCCTTTGCCTTTTTATTCTCAAGCAACCATTTAGCCAAGGTCTTAAATTATCTTTTTAAATAACTGGAATTTTTTATGACTGGACAGTAGTGGATGCAAATACAAACAGCACTGTTGGCTTAAGATAGTATTTAGAGAACAGGGTTCACCTATCTAATTGCAGTACGAGTAACGTTCTACTCTCATGATACAGATCAACAATGCCTTATTCAAAGTTTTCTGGGCCAGAAATGTTTCAGAACTCTTCAGATTTTAGAAAGGCAATAGAGTATGTATGTACATTAAATTATGTAATAGTTCCGATGGGATGTGGGTCAGTAGCTCATAATTAGACACTTGCGGGGATAAATATTCCCTCAAATCAGTTCAAGCCAGGCTTTGCCACCAAATGAGTTACCAAAAAACAAAAACAAAATTGTGGTTTTCATAGCTCTTTAATTTTGAAATTGTGGGTAAAACATCTTGAACCTGTATTAGGAAAAGCTACCAAATGACTAATAAAAGGACTGGGTTAAAAAAAAATCTAAGATTGAATTAAAGTGTTTTCAAGAAAACACTGAGCAAATCTGGTCAGGGAAGCAATGTCTGACTTAAACATAAGGAGACTGACAACAGAAACAAAACTTTTGCAGACTACTCTGGCAGTCTTCAGGAAAAACTGCCCCCATTTACCTGAGATTCAGTGAATTGGTTCTGTGATAGTAAATAGAAACATCTACTAACAGCAAACCATAAAGATTCCTTATTGAGACTAGGGTAATGAAGTTCCATGTAAAATTCAGATAGTGCAACTCTGTCAAGGGAATCATGACAGTACACACGGAGCATGTCCCAACAGGCCAATTTGTTTTTTTTGTTTTGTTTTGTTTTGTTTTGTTTTGTTTTTGATGTGTTGTAAAATTAAACAAAAAAAGATGTTTATATATATTTTTGGTGATTTAAATATATCGAGCTAGCTGCCAGAACTCGAAAGAGAAACAGGTGAAAAATAATTGCTCTTGAGAAGTGGAACTGAAGAAATGGAAAATAGGGGAAGGACAGAGAGCTATTTAGGCTTTTCTGTATTAGTCGCCCGTTAGTATCGATGGAGAACTGGTTCCAGGACCCTCCTTGGTTACCAAAACCCATAGACACTTAAGTCCATGATATAAAATGGCATAGTATTTGCCCATAACCTATGCACATCCTTGCGTATACTCTAAATCGTCTCTAGATAAATCTCTAGATAACTTACAATACTTAGTAAAATGTAAATGCTGTGTAAATAATGGTATACTGTATGTTGAGATAATAATGGCAAGAAAAAAAGTCTGTACATGTTTAGTATAGATGCAACCATCTGTTTTTTTCCTAATATTTTTCACCCATGGTTGGTTGAATCCACAGATACAGAATCCACCAATACAGAGGACTGACTGTATTTGATTTGTAACTGAATGAATTTTTTAAATAAAAGTTTCAGTTACTGTTTTAAAATGTAGAGACCTAGAATGAAACATGTCTCTGAGTTGTAAAGAACAAGTGATTAATTTATAGAAAATAAATGCCGGTTTTATACTTTCTGAATAGCAATTTAAAATCTGATTTAATAAAACTGATTTGAGTCAAATTGACTCAACTTCTAGTTCTACTTAGTAAAGATCTATTCCCCTCCCTGAAACCAACCTAAATAAGCAGAATGATAAAAACAGACAAAAACTTCATCTCCAATGAAACTGGAAAATAATCCCAATCCCAAACCCAAACCAAAAACTATGAAAAACAGCTGCCAAAGACAGAAGATTCTGAACTGAATTGAAAGAGGTTGGGAGGAGAGACACCACATGACAGATTGTATGCAGTAGAACAAGTTCCCCAAAATCAGCATATGGTCCTGAAGAGCTCAATCAGTGATCCCTCAGTTGGAACAGCAAATTCATAGTTTGCTCAGAAATATTCAGGAAGCCTGCTTCAACCTGCTGGCCACAGGGGATGTGGTGCTGGGTGAGAAATGGCACGGCATGACATTTGTGCAAGAAGTCTGCCATCGTGATTTCATGGAAAACAGATAAAAAGAAGCCATCAGATTTTATAGCAGGTGATCACAGATGGCTTTATTTTTAGAAACATCTAGTGTTTGCTCTTTGCCAGTACTATTCAAAATTCCTTATACATTTTAATTTAATCCTGATATCCTTAGGAGGTAGGTACTATTATTATCACCATCCCCATGTTGCTGGTGAGGAAACTGAGGCACTTAGGGGTTAAGTGACTTGCCCAAGGGCACAGCTTGTGAATGACAGAACCTAAAGTCATACCTAGACAAAGTTCCTCCAAAGTTTGCGTTCATAACCACTAAGTTAAAGTGCCTTTTCAAAGAGAAATACGAATTTTTAAAAAACAAAGGAAGAAATAAAGGAAACATCATCACATGCAAAAATCACTATTAAAATGCAAGCCACTTGCTCACCCAAGGAGGGTACAGAGAACACTGAAAACATGGGGAAGAAACATTTGAGACTTTGAGTTTCCATAAACGCTAAGATTTCTGAAACTACTCTTATCTCAACTTAATCCTCTGAGTTGAAACTGTCTGATACCTCAGTTCACCCTCTAGGTTCCTTTCCTCCAAATTCTTGAGGTCATAGCTAGTTATGAGCAGACTATTTTTCTTCAAAGATGAATGATAATAAGAAATGGAATTGTGCACCCAATTAAAAGGAAAAAAGCAAAACAAAGAAAAGCAATTAGACTACAGAAAGACATGCAAAGTGAGCAGGTGAAAGAAAGAAAACAGTAAATAAACTGGAAAAAGTAGACTTAACAGTGCTTAAGAGAGTCAAGGATATGGAGGAAATGGAAATCTAAATCGTACACACGCACACACAAACACACACACTTTACATGTCCTATATGATACAAGACTTCACTGTAAGCTGGGGAGAAATCACACCATCCCAGAGATAGCACGCTGGCCTATGAACTTGGACTAAGGAGAGAGGTTTAGAAGACTAAGATTTCTCAACCTACTGCTACCTTAGCTCAGTCCCCTGGCTCTTCTCCCACATTTAGTTTAAAATAGCCTGTCCAGGAAGAATTTCCCTCATTTAGAAATCAGTAGTTTTCACAAACAGGATCAGCTTAGAATCTACATAATACTTCAAGAAAAAGAGCTGACAGAAAACAAGTGAGGAACACACGCATACACATGCACAATTTTTTTTTTACCATGAAACAAGGAGTTCTTTATTAAATAAGAGAACTTAAAACAAGACTCTTTATACAACAAAAGGTAGAAGCATTTCTTCTATCTATGTTTCGTACCTATTAACTATCCTTCTTTACACCCCCCACTCACTCCCCCTTCTCAGCCTCCAACAGGATGACTATAGTGAATAATAATTTGTTGCATACTTCAAAATAACTAAGAGAATTGAATTAGGATGTTACTAGCAGAAAAAATAAATGCTTGAGGTGATGAATAGCCCAATTACCCTGATATGATCATTACACATTGTATGCTTCTATCAAAATATCACACGTACCCATAAATATGTACAACTATTATACACTCATTTCAAATTTTTAAAAGAAAATAGTCAAGGTGCATAGCTAATATTTACAGAGTGACAGTTAAATCCCACTCACTATTCTAAGTAAACTATTTAAACTTAAATGATCAAAAAGATAATCTTGTGAGAAGCCAGGCCTAAGAATGTCACCTAAAGGGTTAAAAAATAAGCTAGCTTTGCTTTGGATTTCTCCACAGCAGTGCTCAACTCTAGAAGACAATGGAGACATGCATACAAGATTATAGGGAAAAATCCAGCTAAACATTCAAATACAAGAATAGCTATTTTTAAACATGCAAAAGTTTAGGAATATAGTTTATCCAAATCCTCTGAAATAAATTTCAAGAAGAACTTCACTAGCCAAGAGATGAGTAGAGAAAATGTGGCTAAAGTACTGGCAATGATCTTCAAATTGACTCAAATGTAGAATTAAGATTAAACAAGCATGAAGTTACAAAATAAAATGTAAACATTATAAACCAAAGCAATATAAAAATGTTACTTAAAAAAATCAAGAAGTTGGGGGCGGAGCAAGATGGCCGAATAGGAACAGCTCCAGTCTCCAACTCCCAGTGCGAGCGACACAGAAGCCCGGTGATTTCTGCATCTTCAACTGAAGTACTGGGGTCATCTCACTAGGGAGTGCCGGACAATCGGTGCTGGTCAGTTGCTGCAGCCCGACCAGCTAGAGCTGAAGCAGAGTGAGGCATTGCCTCACCTGGGAAGCGCAAGGGGGAAGGGTATCCCTTTTCCTAGCCGGGGGAACTGAGACACACAACAACTGGAAAATCGGGTAACTCCCACCCCAATACCGC
>NW_016804545.1:2299438-2306087 GCF_001698545.2 Rhinopithecus bieti | reverse complement strand
GAGCGGGAAGGGATTGCATTGGGGAGTTATACATGATATAAATGATGAATTGATGGGTGCTGACAAGTTGATGGGTGCAGCACACCAACATGGCACAAATATACATATGTAACAAACCTGCACGTTATGCACATGTACCCTAGAACTTAAAGTATAATAAAAAAGAAAAAAAGAAAAAAAAATCAAGAAGTTGATGGGTAGAGATGGAATCATGTTTCATAAAAAAGGACATGGTCAATTAATATTATTTTAAAATCAATTAAGTCAATAGCTAGAAGAATTTAAGATAATTATACTATTATAAAAAGAGAAAGTACGTGGTGATGGATATCCCAAGTACACTGATTTGTACAAATTATAGAATGTATTAAGTTATCACATGTACCCAGAAACTTGTTTAATTAAAAAACATATCAGTGAAGTTTACAACAAGTATCATACTTAGTGATGAAAGTCTGAATGTTTTTCCCAAAGATCAGGAATGAAGCAAGGAAGTCCATTTTCATCACTACTGCAGAATATGGTGTTGAGGATTCTAGCCAGAGCAATAAAGCAAGGGGAAGAAATATAAAGCATACAGATTGGATAGGAAGAAACAAATGTTTTTACTTCAAGTCTATATAAACTTCCATAATCAGCAAAAGCTAAAACTATAAAACCGTGATGAAATGAATCAAAGAGCAGAAAATGGTAAGATGTAACATGTTCATGAATCAGAAAATGTCAATTATCCCCAAATTCCTCTGTAGATTCAATGTAATTCCCAATCAAAATCCCAGAAGTTATTTTTATAAAATTGACAAGTTGAGTCTAAAATTTATATGAAAAAAATCAAGTCCCAGAATTGCCAAAATGATTAAAAAAAAAAAAAATGAAGTTGAGGGATTTATACTATCTGATTTCAAGATTTATAAAGCTATCATAATGCAGAAAGTGTGGTCTTGGCAAAAGACACAAAAAGATACAGAACAGAAACCCAGAAATAGACCCATGTATTGGTCTATTTGGTATTGATAAAGTACCCAGGTAATTCAATAAAGGATGGTCTTTTCCATAAATGGGACTGGAACAATTAAGCATTTATATGTCTAAAAAAATTGATCCTTGACTCAAACCTCCAATTATGTATTTTTAAAAAATCAAAATGAGACCGAGTACAGTGGCTTATGCCTGTAATTCCAGCACTTTGGGAGGCTGAGGTGGGAGGTTCATTTGAGCACAGGAGTTTGAGACCAACCTGGGCAATATAATGAGACTATCATCTCCTAAAAGAATTTTTTAAAAGCCAGGCATGGTGGCTTGCTCCTGTAGTCCCAGCTACTCAGGAAACTTAGGCAGAAAAATGTCTTGAACCCAGGAGTTTGAGGCCGCAGTGAGCTAATGATCACACCACTGCACTCCAGCCTGAGCAAGAGTAAGATCCAGTCTCTAAAAGAAAATTTTGAATTCAAAACAAAAGTAAAAAAAACATATATTCAAAATGAATCATAGACCCAAATGTATAACTGGAAACTATGAAACTTCTAGAAGAAAGATAAAATCTTTGGAACATTAGGCTAACAAGTATTTCTTAGCACTCAAAGGCACAAACCATAAAAGAAAAAAGATTGATGTGGCTGGGTGTGGTGGCTCACGCCTGTAATCCCAGCACTTTGGGAGGCCGAGGCAGGCAGATCACGAGGTCAGCAGATGGAGACCATCCTGGCTAACACGGCGAAACCCGTCTCTACTAAAAATACAAAAAAGTAGCCGGGAGTGGTGGCTGGTGGCTGTAAGTCCCAGCTACTCAGGAGGCTGAGGCAGGAAAATGCCGTGAACCCGGGAGGCAGAGCTTGCAGTGAGCCAAGATCATGCCACTGCACTCCAGCCTGGGCAACAGAGCAAGACTCCGTCTCCAAAAAAAAAAAAAAAGAAGAAGATTGATGTTAGACCATATATAAAGTATCATATACAAAAATTAGCTTGAAATGAATCTTTGATCTAAATTTAAATCTAAAACTATAGAACTTTAGGGAAGAGCAATAAAATTTTTGTAACACGGAGCTAGCAAAATTTCTTAAATAAGACACAAAAGTACAAACAATAAAATTTAAAAATGATAAATTGAACTGGTACCCAGAACATATATAGCACCCTCAAAATGCAATAAGAAAACAAACAGCCCAATTAAAAAAATAATAAGTAGGAAATTTGAACAGATACTTTGCCAAATAAAAAATTCAAATGGCAAACAAACATAAAAATATGTTATTATTAGTATTAGGGAAATTGAAATTAGAGCCTCAATAATAGACTATAATGCACCAATTAGAATGACTAAAATGTTGAAAGTTAATACCGAGTGTTGACAATAAAGCAAAGCAACTGCATCTTTTATGTATTTCTGTTGAAAATGTATATGTATTATGGCTGCTTTGAAAAGGAGTTTGACAGTTTCCTATGAGGTTAAACATGCAATAAGCAGTCCACTACTAGGTATTTATCCAAAAAAATGAAAACATATCCACCCAAACATCTGTGTGAAAATGTTCAAAGGAGCTTTATTCTACAAACTAGAAATAATTCAGATGTCTATTGATCTGGGAATAAACAAATTGTGATATATTCATAAATGAAATCCACATTCAGAACAGAAAAAACTGCTGACACTTGCAACAGCCTTGATAAATCGCAAAACCATTATGCTAAATGAAAGCACACAATAAAGACGATATACTATATATATACACTATATATACTATAGTATATATAGTATATAGTGTATATATAGTGTATATATAGTATATATAGTGTGTATGTATAGTGTGTATATATACTATTGTGTGAAAGCACACAATAAATTTATTGCATATATAGTGTGTATATATACTATAGTGTATATATAGTGTCTATATAGTATGTAGAGTATATAGTGTATATATAGTATATATATAGTGTGTGTATATATACTATAGTCCCTTTATAATGACTTTTTTTTTAAAAAAGAATGGCAATTAGATCAGTGGTTTTCAGTGGCTGAGGGTGGAGTAGGAGGTTATCATAAAGGCCTACAGAAGGCCTTTTTGCAGTCATGGAACTATTCTACTATGTATTGATTGTGGTAGTGTTGATACTACTGTATACCCTTGTCAAAACTCACAGAATGGTATACCCAAAAAGGATAAATTTTGCTGCATGTAAATTATACCTCAGTATATCTGACTCTTAAAAAGAAATCAAATTGAAGAGAAGGAAAAGACAAGCCACAGACTAGGAGAAAATATTTGCAAAAGACATATCTGGCAAAGACTATTATCTAAAATATACAAAGATCTGTTAAAACTCAATAACAAAACAAACACCTCATTCAAAAATAGGCCAAAGACCTTAACACACACCTCATCAAAGGAGGTTTACAGATGGCAAATAAGCATATGAAAAGATCCCCCACATCATGTGTCATCAGGGAAATGCAAATTAAAACAACAATGAGGGCCTGGCACGGTGGCCTAGGCCTTTAATCCCAGCACTCTGGGATATCTGAGGTCAGGAGTTCCAGACCAGTCTGGCCAACATGGAAGAACCCTGTCTCTACTAAAAGTACAAAAAAAAAATAGCTGGCTGTGGTGGTGCACACCTATAACCCCAGCTACTGGGGAGGCTGAGGCAGGAGAATCACTCAAATCCAGGAGGTGGAGGTTGTGGTGAGCTGAAATCACACCACGCCCTCCAGCCTGGGCTACAGAGCAAGACTTTGTCTCAAAAAATAAAAATAAAAAAATAAAAAATAAAAAAATAAACAAGGTACCTCTATACATCTATTAGAATTGCCAAAATCCGGAACACTGACAACCCCAAACACTGGTGAAGATGTGAAGCAACAAGTTGCAGGATCTGGAACTCTCACTGCTGGTAAAAAGTACAAAATGGTACAGCCACTTTGGAAGTCAGTTTAGTGGTTCCTTATAAAACTAAACATACTCTTGCCATAAGATCTAGTAGTTGCACTCCTTGGTATTTAACCAAAAGAGTTGAAAACTTCCTTCCATACAAAAAACTGCATATGAATGTTTATTAGCAGCTTTATTGATAATTGCAAAAACTTGGAAGCAATCACGATGTCCTTCAGTAGGTGAATTAAACTATAGTACATTCAGACAATGAAATATTATTCAGTGCTTAAAAAAATAAGCTATTAAGCCATGAAAAGACATGGAGAAAACATTAAACCACATAAATACTAAGTGAAAGAAGACAATTTGAAAATGCTACATACTGTTATGATTCCAATTATATGACATTCTGGAAAATGCAAAACTATGGAAAGAGTAAAAAGATCAGTGGTTGCAAGGGGTTAGAGATAAAGAAGGATTCAATAGGAAAAGCACAGAGGATGTTTAGGGCAGAAAAAATACTCTGTATGATACTTAATGGTGATACATGTCATTATAATTTTGTCCAAACCCGTAAAATACATATAATACCAAAAGTGAACCCTAATGTAAACTATGGATTTTGGCTGTAATGAAGTGCCAGTGTGGGCCAATCAACTGTAACAAATGTACCACCACTCCTGGAGGGGCATTGATAACTGGGAAGATGATGGATGTTGGGGGATATGGGATACATGGAATGTCTCTGTACCTTCCTCTCAATTTTGCTGTGAATCTAAAACTGTTAAAAAAACAAACAAACAAAAAAACCTGTAAAAATAATCAGCCACAACTATGAATTAAGTTTTAAAGTTACAATTCTCATAAAATTTATATAGTCATGTAAATTATAAAGAGAAAGAAGAAGAAAATTAAAATTAGAAGTTGAATGAGAAGTGTGTATAAGTGAACATAAATTTTCTTGTTCATAGGGTCAATAGATGCTGTCAATAGTTGATAAATCAAAATACGTAAGCTTAAATACATCATTAAAAGTTATAAAATAAGCAATGAAAGGCCAAAAAACACAAAACTATAAGAACAACTATCTGAACTATAAGAAAACACACATATACATTTAATTTTAAAAATATAAATTTAGCAAAATAGAAAACAAAGCAGTAATAGCAGAAATCAAAAAAGAGAACTGAGAAAAAACACAGCTGAATTAACATATATAAATGAGATAAAGCCATTGTCTTAGTCCAGTTGTGCTTCTATAACAAAAATAACTTAGACTGGGTAACTTAGAATATGAATTGATTTCTTATAGTTCTGGAGGCTGGAAAGCCCAAGATCAAGATGCTGACATTGGGTCTGGTGAAGGCTGCTCTCTGTTTCCAAGATGGCACCTCCTTGTTGCTGCATCCTCACATGGTAGGAGACAGCAAAGCAAGAAAACCAAACTCACTTACTCAAGGCCTTTTACAAGGGCACCTGATCCCCTTCATGAGGGTAGAGCCATCACAACTTAATTGCCTCTTAATGCCACATTTTAACAGCATTAAGGCCACACCTCTTAATGCTGTCACATTGGGGATATTCAGCGTGAATTTTGGAGTGATCATCATTGTTCAAATCATAGCAGCCACTCATTAAAAGAAAAAATTCTTAAGTAGGTTTCAAAAACCAAACTCAACTTTGTTGCATGCAAGAGATACATTTTGAGCAAAATTAAATACTGGGCACATACATGAGACCATTACTCACAAAAACCGCCTGACAGAATAATTACATTTTTAGTTTCAAGCAAAGTTGAATTCATAGCAAAAAAAAAAAAAAAAAAAAACACTAAAGACAAATAAGTTCACCTCATACAGATAAGAGTCAATCTACAACAAAGATCTGTCAGAGATCATTAATACCAAAGGCACTAGAGTGAAAACTCTTAAAGCAAAAGCAACATAAAATACAAGGAGAAATAAAACTACAGAAGTATCAGGGAAAGTTTACTCATTCTCTTGACCAAAGACAGTATGAGAAAACAGTAAAAAAGTACAGACATAAGATCAGATTCTATAATTCATAAAGTCTCTCTAAAAAGCACTGTATCACACCACTCATCCTGAAAAAAAGACTATTTTACCTTTGGTTGCCAAAGAACATCCCAAACCTTTGGTATACGTCGAACCACAAAATACTCCCAATACATTCAAGTAGAAACAGTGCATATCACACAATTGGGCAGAGCAAGATGGCCGAATAGGAACAGCTCCAGTCTCCAACTCCCAGCGCGAGCGACACAGAAGACTGGTGATTTCTGCGTTTTCAACTGAGGTACTGGGGTCATCTCACTGGGGAGTGCTGGACAATCGGTGCTGGTCAGATGCTGCAGCCCGACCAGTGAGAGCTGAAACAGGGCGAGACGCATTGCCTCACCTGGGAAGCACAAGCGGGAAGGGAATCCCTTTTCCTAGCCAGGGGAACTGAGACACACAACACCTGGAAAATCGGGTAATTCCCACCCCAATACTGCACTTTAAGCAAACGGGCACACCAGATTACACCCACACCTGGCCGGGAGGGTCCCACGGCCACGAAGCCTCCCTCATTGCTAGCACAGCAGTCTGCAATCTAACCATGAGGCAGCAGCGAGGCTGGGGGAGGGCCGCCCGCCATTGCTGAGGCTTAAGTAGGTAAACAAAGCCGCTGGGAAGCTCGAACTGGGTGGAGCTCACAGCAGCTCAAGGAAGCCTGCCTGTCTCTGTAGTCTCCACCTCTGGGGACAGGGCACAGCT
>NW_016804545.1:2255648-2294640 GCF_001698545.2 Rhinopithecus bieti | reverse complement strand
AAAAAAAAAGAAGAAAAAAAAAAGAAACAGTGTATATCATATTTGCAAGATATAATACAAAAAAGTAGAATGGATTTTTCAAATAGTAAACAAAATACCCAACCGTCTAAAAATTAAGACTATTTTAAAAATTGACTTAAAGGCTATAGTTAGTGAAATTGAAAGATGTTTAGAAAATAACAGCAATAAAAACACTACACAGAGTCCACGTGTTATGGCTAAAATCGGTGCTTTGAAGAAAAATTCAGAGCCTTAACCAAATTATTAAATAAGAAAAAAGAAAATAAATGAGTTTATATTTAAAGCAAGAGGTAAGAAAAAAGAATAAGAAAAAAAATCCAAGGAAAACTGAAAAAATGCATTAAAGACAAAAGGAGATATGATTTGGAAATAAACAATATGGAAGCAATAAACATACAAACTGATGTCTTGAAAAATATCTGCAAAAATGGATAAAATGATAGGTTGTCTCACTTTTAAAGGAAATGTAAGGAAAACATAAACACATAAAACCAGCAATTATAATGAGCTAAAAGGAAACCAAAATAATTATAAGAAAATGCTTTGCACAAAATTCTGCAAATATACCTGAAAATCTACATAAGTCAGTTTCTAGGAAAATACAAATTATCAGAATCGTCCTTAGAAAAGATTTGTAAAACAGACAGACTAATTACCAGTAAAGAAACTGAGAAGGTTATCAAAAATTGACCCCTCACAGGAACACAAGTCTCACTAATGATTTCATGCGAAACTTCTAGGAACGAATTATTTCAATCCTAAGTAATCCCTAAGCATGAAGAGAGAAGGAAAGAATGACACTGACATTGAGCATAACAAAGCACAAAAAGGGAAACTAAAAGCCAGTGTGTAATTTATAAATCATGCCAGAATGTCATAGAATATAAGCAAGTTAATTAATACACAATGATAAAATGGGATTTATTCTTGGAATGCAAGAAATAGTTCAAAATTAGAACGTCTATTCATCTTTTATCATATTAATAGATTAAAGGAGACATCCCACTTAATCATCTCACTAAATGATGAAAAGACATTTTGCAAAGTTGAACGTACTTTCCTGATTTAAAAGTCATATATGGAGAGGTGTAGTAGCTCAGGCCTGTAATCCCAGCACTTTGGGAGGCCAAGGCAGGTGAATTGCTTGAGCTCAGGAGGTTGAGACTACCCTGCATAACATGGCAAAATCCCTTCTCTACTAAAAATACAACAAAATATCCAGGTGTGTTGGCACATGACTATAACCCCAGCTACTCGGGAGACAGAGGTGGGACGATTGCTTGAGCCTGGTGGGCAGAAGCTGCAGTAAGCCAAGATCATGCCACTGCACTCCAGCCTGGGTGACAGAGCAAGACCCTGTCTCAAAAAAATAAATAACTAAGTATCATATAGATAGAATATTGATATAGGTTCACATATGTAATCACATATGTATATATACAGCTATATGACATCCATACATATATATGTACACATAATCAAAATCTATCACCATTAGAAGAATCACTAGAATTCAACTTAATGAAGAATCATTAGGATTATCTCCATTACCGTAAGAAACAAGATGGATAAAGACAGCCTGCGTGAGAGCAGCATTGGAGTGAGACATCAGGGGAAGCCCAGTGGTAGCCGGTAATAATGAGAACAGCATTAGAATGGGGAGGAGGGACATTTCAGTGCAAGCCAATACCTGTGTCCCACTCAAGGACCATGTCAAAAGCAGACAGCAGGGACAGCCTGGCAAGATGGGGAAATTAGCTTGTCCATAAAGGTGACTGGACAAATAAGCAATTTTTCTCAGAATAATGAGTGACAGGTTTCTCACAAATGAAGAGGAGAAATACAAACAGGGAAAAGATGAAAGTGGAATGAATCCTGTGGTACTGAACTGGAACTGGAGCTATGCAACTCAGGAAGAGAAAGAAATGTATATGATTTGTCTGTACACCTAATGCTGCTCTCACTGAGAGGGTCTGGGAGCAGCAATACCCCAGTAATAATGAGCACACTTGCCCCAAATCTTCCAAACAACACTCTCTGCTAAAGGAATCAGGACTTCTTGGAGAAATGGCTAATTCCAGGGCTAGGCAGGAAAGGTAGAAGCTGAGCCTAAAGCGTCCTTTTATGCCAGAAAATGTTCAAATAATTATGGAATGTGTCAAAGGGACACAGAGGAAGCTTGAAGAAGTTTCTAATATCAAAATCTGGGCCAATGAGAGTATCAAAATAAAGATGGTGATAATTATAATCCATGAATGAAAGTTCTTGAGTACACACTGATATAAATAAGTGAATAAACAGATAGGAAGAGAAAGATTTTTCTTACTATAGAAGTCAGAAAATAAATTATAGAAGAAATTATGGAAATAGAAAATCATTTGGCAATCTTCAGAGTAATAACACAGATAAATATCAATGGATGCTAAAAACTAGTGGATGAAAATAGGATAAGAAATGCAATGTTTACATACCTGAAAAGTTTCTCCTCAAAGTACTTATTAATTACAAAAAGAAAGAAAAGTAACTTGAAAGTAGAGCTATATAGTAGCAGACACCTCTTAAGTACTCAAAGTTAAGGCCATGAGTAATGGTACAAATTGACTTTATGTGACACAGATAGCATACAGCGAGGAAAACAGCCTCACTTCTGTGATACTCCTACTAATGATGCACAACCTAGATTCAGCCATGAAGAAATGCTGGACAAACCCAAATTGAGGCCTATTATAAAAAAGAAACGCCCTGTAATCTTCAAAAATATCAGTGGCATGGAACTCAAGGAAAGGGAGTTGAAAGCATTCCAGATTAGGGAGACTGAGAAAACATCAACACTGGGCACAACAACTAATCCTGGATTAGACCCTCTTGCTAAAAAAGACATCATTTGAAGGTAATTCATTTAAGGGTTGATGATCAAATTCCTTTATTATAGTTTTCTGTTTCCCTTAGCAATTAGCAGTGACGAGGTGTTTTGGTGCCATGAGATAGTCCTTCTCTACAACTCTCTCTCTCCTAATGATTTTAGCCTTTAGCATCCACGGATCATTCGTCCATAAATCAATTATTTCACTGGGAATTGCAAAAGGGGTTTTCTAATTCTCTCATTTCTTCTACATTCGCTGTTATTCTTCTATAAAGAAGAATTTTTCTTGTCATCTTCTAAAAAGATATAGTAAATAATTATTTCCCTTTAATTACAGATATTCAGAATAAGGATTTGACGTAAAAGTCACCTTCAATGTGGCACTGAAACATTCTCTCCCTTTCTCTTCCTCACTATGGATTTAAGGGTTATGATCAATTACAGTTGATGATCTTTTTAATGTTAAAATTTTCCTAAATTTGGCCAGTGGGAGCGTCTTCCATCTGGCTGTCGTGTATTTTTGTCATATGTGAATTGGTTTTTTACTTCCTTACTTTTGGGTATAAGACATCCCAGGCTCACTTTGTACTTCCTATGTCGCATACCTTAGAATCAGCCATGATTTCTTTCAGTTCAAAGGTACTTAGAAACCAAGATGCAGATGTTAAGTATAAATGTTGCTACTAGATATCATTGCATAAGAAGAGACATATAAATAACTGAAACAGAATAGTGTGTCCAGAAATAGACCCACGCATACATAGAGAATTGATTTTTGACAAAGGTGCCAAGGTAACTCAATGTGAAAAGGATAGTCTTTTCAACAAATGGTGCAAGGACAACTGGATATCCATATAAAGAAAAATCGATCTAGATATTTCCTTCACACAATACACCCCCACAAAATCTCTAAATGGATCATAGACCAAAACATAAAAGCTAAAATTATTAAACTTCTAGGTGAAAACATAAAATCTTCACAACCTTGGGCTAAGCAGAGATTTCTTAGGACACAAAATCACAAAAGAAAACTTGAAAACTGAAATTCATCAAAATTAAAACTTTTGCTCTTCAAGAGATACTATTAAAAAATGAAAAGCAAGTTACAGACTGGGAAAATATTTGCGATACATTCACCTGAAAAAGGTCTTGTATCTAAAATACATAAAAAATCTCATAACTCAATTTTTTAAATGCAATCCAATTGTTTAATGGGCAAAAGACTTAAACAGCTACTTCAAAAAGCAGATATATAAATGGACATTAAGCACATGAATTAGTCAACATCATTAGTTTCCAGAGAAATGCAAATTAGAAGTATAATGAGATGCTAGGACACATCCAAATTAAAATGACTAAAATTAAAAAGACTAAAAAAAAATAAGCGTTGGCATATAATTCTCATACTTTGCTGGTGAGAATGCAAAATGCTACAGCCATTCTGGAAATACTTTGGCAGTTTCTTAAACATACACTTACCATCTGACCCAGAAATTCCACTTTTAGATATTTACTCAAGGGAAATGACAACATAGGAATGTAAACATACACAAATGCTCATGGTACCTGGTTATATCCACTTTGGGTAGAAAAAGAACTGTCCCAAGATTTATGGTATATGATTCAGAGGCAGTGGCAAATGGCCTAGCTCATTTGGCCGAAAGAAAAAAGTCAAGTGGTCAGAGACCTGTAAAAGGGAAATTGGAAGATTAAGTGCAATAAATTCTAAGAAGCATGTGAATAGACATGCGAGTGGGCACAAAGTATGAAGATCTGTATATCACATGACAGCACCCACCAGAGACCATCCACCATAGAACAAACACTAACCAACCATGTAGAATGACCTGGACATCTGACATCGACATCAGCAACCTCACTTCTTGGGCCCCTGCCATCCTGGAAGGGCCAGATATTTGTTCTCCCAAAATAGACACATACTCCAGATATGTATTTGCCTTTCTTGCCTGCAAGACCTCAGCCAGCACCACTATCCAGGGGGTTAATAGAGTGTCTGATCCACTAGCATAGGATCCCACACAGACCAGAGGACCCACTTCTCAGCAAAGAAGATACAAGTCTTCTGTGGCTATGAGTTATAGCCACAGAATTATATCCTGCATCACCCACAAGCAGCTGGCTTACTGGGAGGATTTGCTATACATAATAGTCTTTCAAAGTCACACTTGAGTTACGGTTTGTACCACAAATTGGTCAGATTCACCCATAAATCGTGTTTAGGTTATTTCCTCTTCCATCGGCTAGTTGTAATGACTATCCTTATGAACACGGGTGTCAGCAAAATGCTTCTCTGACATGGGGCCTGAGAACTCTACTCACACAGCTTGCTTGTGCTGCTTCCGGTCTTGCTTGTGCTCAGCCCCAAATGTATCACTGCCATCTATATTGGATGGTGACTGGGCCTGCCTGGCCTTATGACCTTGTAGAACTGACAGAACTCAGATCCTGATGGGAGGTTCAAACAGATAGTCACTTGGCCAGGCACAACTCCATCTCTACCAGGGCTCAACTTTACTAAGATGACATTTTCAATTATTTCAGTGTTTTCATAAAGCAGTTTTGCTATGCAGTCTCCAATATCTGTACATAAAGAATTCCAGATACACGCACAAAAGTTGAAAATGTAAAATTAAATCAGCAGACATATATGCCTTAAAGGATGCCAATTCTCAGAAATTAAAAAAATGTCAAAGCCAGACACAGTGGTGGGTGCCTGTAGTCCCAGCTACTCCAGAGGTTGAGGCAGGAGGATGACTTGAGCCCAGGAGTTCCAGGTTACAGTGAGCTCTGATTGTACCACTGCACTGCAGAGCAAGACCCTGTCTCTAAAAACAACAAAACAAACCAAACTGTAAAAGTCCTAGTCTTACCTTATGTTCAAATCATAATCTTGTTTTGTTAATTTTGTTCTTGAAATTGAAAACAAAGCTTGAGTTCAAATAGACTAAAGAATTTACTTGGGAGGCTGAGGCATAAGAATTGCTTGAACCAGGGAGGCAGAGGTTGCAGTGAGCCGAGAGCACACCACTGCACTCCAGCCCAAGCGATGGAGCAAACCGTAAAGACTCAAAAAAAAAAAAAAAAAAACCAACAAACAAAAAAAATGAATTCAGGTTTTGGCATGCTTTATGGTTGTCATCTTTGTCATTATTAAGCATATAAAAGCTCAATGATTAATATTAGCACTTCTATTTTCATTAAGATTGGGACAAAATTAAAATATGCAACTAATTGCCTAATTCAAATAACTGACACAGATGTTGATACCACTGCAAAAGTTGTCAGAATAAAATGGAGTCACTCATGTTAAAACAAACAAACTGAAAACAGATCTGGGGAAGGACATGAAGGGAGGATTCCCACACACATATGCTAAATAACAAAACTATCACAAAAGACTACAAAAACCACAACCTTGCACAAAGGCCATCAAAGCCTTACACAAAAACGCACTTCTGTGAGGATGTCTGCCCAGCAACTGCCTATTTAAATTTGGACAGATGCCACTCTTGTTATTGATCCTTGTAGCCAAGGATAATTATCTCAAAACAATTATGTAATCCTCCTCATTTCCTTTAAAAGTCTTTGCCTTCCTTTACCTCCCTGAATACCTAGTTTACTATGGCACATCTATTCCCATCGCAATGCTTATTCCCAATTAAGCACTACTTTCTTTCAGAGTTTTTGTTATTTAGGTTGACACTGACAAAACTGAACTATTAACACCCAGCTTCACCACAGAAAAGGTTAGTATTTGTTTATCAGCTTACATACAGAAATCTAAATTCAGTATTTAAAAAAAAAGTTTTAGGCATTTATAAGGTTGTCCCAAAGACAAAAATTAAGTTTCTTTTAAAATAAGTTGATCTTAAAATTTAAGTTGAATTACCGTTCTAATAAAAATGGTATTGGCTGTTCTACAAAGCCTATATATGAGAAGCCTGTTGGTGGTAAAGTGGCTGTGAGTGACTTTACCCGGAGTTACCATGTGTAGTTAATGCAGTGGCACCCTGCCCCCATCCTTCAGGCCTGACCATTTCTATGAACTCCAGCACTTTCAGCTGCCAGTTGAACTGCATCCCTTCACCTGAGAGTGTGAACAACACAGTCTGCAAGAGCAAACACCCCTCTCCTACCTCCCTCTCAGCTGTCCTTAACCAATGATTAAGGGGAGTTGGTGTCTCAATATTCCAGCTCCCTTGTCTTTCATTAGGATAACCCTGGGAAATGTTTTATGACATTTCCCAAGATTTCCCTATGGATTAAACTCCAGTCACCTACAGTGCTTGATTATAGGTGCTTGATAATGCACCCTTTACTGGTTACCTTTCCTGTCTGACTTCCCCACTCTTCCACCAATGTTTCCTGCACATCCTATATAAACTGGACATGCATGGAAATCCACCTCTTGGGATGCACTTTGCATCATATGACCCCACCACCACAGCCACAACTAATTGGAACAGCAGTTGTCTGGCCAGTAACCTCTGAAGTGACCTATTTTGAGACCTTACAGGGTACTGAATACATTGATGAACCCAACCAACCCTCTCCTGGGAAGGTTAAATATGAAATACTTGAAAACAGAGTTGGTCTCAGTGACAGAAACTCAGACACGCTGGGGGAGGCCAGGAGAGCAGCAAGAAGATCAGAAGCAGTGGCACAAAATGCCTTCAACACTTGTAGGGCTCAAGTTTTTTACATGTGTCAAGGTTTCATTTTATAATGAATGAACCTAGAATGAAAACCAATATCTTCTACTTTTAATGTGTCTACTCAGATCTCTATACTTTTTTTATAAGTGAGAAATGGCTTATATATTTCAAATATATTTTTTCAAGTATCATTGTATCCCTAGAGAATTTTATTCCACACCGAACGGCCCAAAGGTTCAATAAAGTAGGTTAACCCTGGAACTTTACCAATTATTTTTTTAAAGTCCTAAACTGAAATTTTTTAGATTTCAGGACTTAAGTATAATGTTCCTCTTTCTTTTGCAATTTGCTTATTTCCACACTTCTGTGTCAGGAAAAAAAAAAATCTTCAAAACGTCTGCATTTTGCTTCTGGTTAGAGGAGGTGTAACTTATAGCTTTCACTTAAGTCACAGCCCAAATTGTAGCTGAAGACACAGTTCTGTAACTTGGGGCTGCAAACAGATTCTCAGTGTTGTATAAATGTTAATGATGCTTTTTAAAGCTATTTAAAAGGAAACACAAATCCTTTTGCAGTTTTGAGCCTAGTATAGCTGACAATAATGTGTTAGGATTTTTTGGAATGTTTATAGCCATTATCTTACGTTCTTAGGTCAGGGACCCATCAGATAAGGGCAGATATTATCCTACATTTGAAGTATGAGGAAATGGAAATACTAAACATTTAACTTCAACAAGGTTCTAAAGAATGTTGGTAAAGTCAGGACCTGAGCTTCCTGACCAGGGACTCTTCGTCCTCCGTAACTCAGAGATTGGATCATCTGTAATCTATGATTTTAATATTGTGAGTCCCTTGGGGCCAGGGCTCATGTCTTTCCATTTAATGGCTTAGAACACTGTGATACACATGGATAGAACTAAATAGCCATATATCTGTGATAGTTTTGAATATTTCTAACAGTTTGTGACCAGCCTGGGCAATATAACAAGACCTCATTTCCACAAAAAAATTGAAAACTTAACCAGGCACAGTGGAGCACATGTTGGTAGTCCCAGCTGCTCCACAGGCTGAGACAGGAGGATAGCTTGAGCCCAGGAGTTCAAGGCTGCACTGAGCAATTCAAGGCTGGAGTGAAAGCTATGATTGCACCATTGTACTCCAGCCTGGGTGACAGAGCGAGACTGACTCAAAAAAAGTTCTAATAGGCCCAAAATATGTTAAAAGAGTCTTTGAACAAAAAAACCATCCTTGAAACTCATATCAATTTTGAGAGAACATGGATTTTGATTTCTTAAGTTAGAAATACTCCCAAGATCAATCTGTCTTCATATGTTTGATCTAATACTTTCTTTTAAAAAACTAGGAAAGCAAGAATCCATATCTTTCATTTTGAAAATGAAGCAAAGCTTTTTATATGTATCTAAACTCAATTTCTAACTAATTCCAGCAGTATTGCATCCCATTTTGTCCCTTAATATTGCTTGACTAATGAGGCTGTAATTATTAGCAAGTATTTTAACAAGTATTTTCAACATTAAAGAAATAAGCATCAGTTTACTATGACTTTATAGTTTAGAGCATATGTGTTCTATTTTGAACACGAACTTGAGATTTTCTTTTGCTACTTTTAAATACCTAGCATTTTATTTCTGTACACACTAAACAATGGAGAAGAGGTGGCATGACTTCTACCAGCACTTCCTTTTAAGGAAAAAGTTTGTGAATTATACTCTACTTTTCTTTTTTCAGACTTAGGACAGGGAATTCAAGCTGAACTGTAAGTCAGATGACCTTTATTTCTAGTTAACAGTGGCAAGGGAGCTCAGGAATCTCATAATTATACCCTGTGGACCAGCTCCAGAGGCAGCTTCCAAGAAGCCCTTTGGAGCGTTGTTCCAATGACAGTCCTTAGCTTCAGGGCAGCTGGGGCCAGTGCTCTCTTACCATAGCTGAATATTCTCATTGCTCTTGGAGGTTTATGGGCAGATGCCACCGTCTGATAGCCAGTCTCCGGGTTTCTCCATTATTTATGTGGAGATGCCAGCATTTTAAATTATATTTCCAAAATTCCACAGCTCTCAACTGGTAAAATCCAGAATTCTTTTCACGTTAAGTTGCATGTGTGTATCTTTCTTGGCAGTGTTTCTCACTCTGTCTTCACCAGGTAAAGATTGCTTTCCCTTCCTCATCAAGATCACCTTTAAAGCCCCTGTGGAAATTTTTGAATGTGTTGGGGTTTGGGCTGTCAAAGTATATTCCTCAGATCACAAATCATTCCTTTCTCCCTCCCCTGCACAATTCCTAGAGCTCAGAACAAGCTGCATTTGAGCTGAGAATTCCTGAAAAATTAACATTGATTTTCAATATGGACTTACTATCCTGATAACCAAGAACAAATTCATTTGTGAGGGTTATCAGCAACCTTTGACAATATTGTTTATTGGAAAAGGCTGATGATAGCATATTTATATGTGAATCTGATTTACAGAATTCTGAACTTCTTGCCATGGGTATGTTTGCTTTACTTGAACGTATATACTGGGTTGACAGAAATAAAATCTATAGAACACATCCTGGATAACTTAACCAGCAGTTCTTGTTCAACTGCAGACACAGAAAAGGAGATCAATAAATAAATGAGCAGATAATTGCATAATTAAGAGAAGACAATTAACCTGACCACCCTTTAAGTCCCTAAGGTATTAGAATAGGCATGAATATAATAGTATGTGTTAAATATTAAGATGCCTTTAAAGATAGTATCTACAGTGGGCATTGGTCATTTCTGTCTGTTTGCTATCCACCTCTCCTTCCACTGTCCAATTTTTCTGTGGACACCTCATATTTCAGAAGCCAAATAACCCAGATGCCCTCTCCATCCTCCCCACAACAACCAGGAGAAGGATATATTACTGGCCTCTCCTTGGACTTTAAATGCTGAGTCAGGGATAAAATTATTCTGAGCAGGTTCAGGATGATGAGGTGGAAGCGTGTGACCCAGACATATCCGCAGTACATATCCATAGCCTTTGTGGTGGCTTCTGCCATGCTCTTGGACCCCACTTTGCCTCCTGCCCACTCTCAAGCCTTGTCCTCAAGCTTAATTCTCAGCACCATGATATCCTTCTAACCCTTTAAAAGGCTGAGTTGTTTTCTCTTGCTCATAAAAAAGAACTCAGGCTTGTATTGCACTGGAGGATACCAGGAGCAAATAGAATTCCATTTAGATGATTCCTCTAAAGAGACTTTAATAATTCACAATGTACAGAGGTGTGGGGAAGGTTAAAGGGACCAGTGAGGGGTGTGGAAGCCCCCAGAGATCAGCACCATTTTCACCTCTAGGCCTGAGGAGGAAGGGCGGGGAATGGTGTTGCCCAATGAGAGCTGAAGCCAAGAAGGAAAAGGCTCCCCAATACAGTGGAAGAAATACTCCAACATTTTTCTTCTCTTGCCCCCCGCCCCACTCCACAGGCTCCTGTCTGTGCTCGCATTGACTGAGTTCTACCAGAAGCCGTCAGTAAGGAAGAGTAAGTGAGGCAGCACTCAAGGGACCAGCCTCCCAGGGAACAGAGCAGGTCAGAGAAGGGCAGGAAGGGAACTGAGGGAGGGGCATCAGAAGACAAGCAGAGAACAACCCACACAATAATAATGGAGAGGCTTGATCTCGTCAACATTTTCTATATCACCTGATAATTACAGACAAAACATTGTCATCTAGAGTTCTTATGCTATTGTTGGTTGATTGCTTAGAGTTCTTATGCTATCGTTTGATTGCTTGTCATTTTTATTTACCAAAAGTTGAAACAGAATGGTCTTTCTGAAATTAATATGAAAAATAAATTGAAGGCAACATTTATAATTATCCTCTATTAAAATTCTATTTGGTGGCACCCAATTTAAAAAAGTTACTTACGGTTTCATATTTTCCATTTCAAATCTATTTTGAGATTGTAGCATATAAATTTACATACATGTTATAACCATCCGAAAATGTAAAATAGGTAGGTTATGTACATAATGCAATATAGCATATGGTTTTCTTTTTTTTCTTTTTTTTTTTTTTTTTTTTTTTTGAGACAGTGTCTCACTCTGTCACCCAGGCTGGAGTGCAGTGGCACAGTCTCGGCTCACAGCAAGCGCCGCCTCACGGGTTCACGCCATTCTCCTGCCTCAGCCTTCCGAGTAGCTGCGACTACAGGCGCCTGCCACCACAGCAGGCTAATTTTTTTGTATTTTTAGTAGAGACGGGGTTTTACCGTGTTAGCCAGGAAGGTCTCGATCTCCTGACCTCATGATCCACCCGCCTCGGCCTCCCAAAGTGCTGGGATTACAGGGGTGAGCTACCGCGCCCGGCCGATTTTTAAAGAAAAAAAAAATCAAATTACCAATATTAACTTATCTCGATTGATTTTGTTGTTGTTGTTCATTGTTTCTTTATCAAGATAAACTATTTCTTGGCCCACATTTTCATGTTTCATAATAGCTCAGGAACACAGGTGGGTGACAAACTTCTAGGTAACTCGGTCCAAAGAAATTCTTTATATTCCAAAATCACTTTGTACTCTGAAAGACACAAACCTTCCTCGTCTCAAAATCTTTCATGGACCCACAATTTCTGTAGAAATCTGTGTATGTCTTTTGTTTGTTTAGCCATAGCAAACTTAGAGAGCTGCAACCCCCCAGGGATACAACAAATGCTCCAACAACATGAAACCTTCCAGCCACACATTCGAGGTTTCGTCAAAGTACTGGAAACTTTGACAGTTACTGTTCTTGAGTAAGTAAGTTAGTGTTCAACCTCAGCACTAACGTCCTCCTTGGCTGACAGACCACTTCAACTGATTTTTAACGAAACTGAAGTCTCATTGTTCAGCCAAATGATGGAGTCTTATACATATGTAAACTATGTCAGAAAAAAAAAAGAAAGCAGTGATTACATTATTAATATCAGTCCAAATAGAATCCAAGGCAAAAACCATATTAAAAGGGAAAATTATGTAACAAAGGGATATTTTATGTTAATGAAGCAATCAACAGTTAGTAAAAGTCATGAAACTGTTTCAAATAAAATACATAAAGTAAAAGAGGTAAATAAACAACACAACAAATATGGATAGCTTACATATAACTGTCTTTTTTTTTTTTTTTAATTGGAGACAGGGTCTCGCTATGTTGCCCAGGCTGGTCTTGAACTCCTGGGCACAAGCAATCCTGCCATCTCAGCCTCCCAAAGTGCTGGGATTACGGTGATGAGCCTCCGCACCTGGTCTTACTATTTCTTTGTTTTTTTGTTTGTTTGTTTGTTTAAGGAAGAGAAAATAGATGTATTAAGTGGATCATCTTAAGAATCTTCATCCTTGTTGCTTCACAATGAGGGTGGCCTTATTTCTTGACATACAAATTAAGGAAAAAAGTATAATACTGAAATGCTGAATACTATAATAAAGTTGATCTAATAACTACAAATTGAACATGGTACTCAATGAGGAATACACTTTCTATTTCAAAGATTCATGGAAAATGTGTAAAACTGATCATGCATTTAGGCACAAAGTAAAGCTCGATTAATTTCAACAAAACAGAAATCATGTAAGATATAGATTCTGACCACAAATCTTTATAATTAGAAATTAATTTCAAAAATATAAACTGAAAGACATTTTGAAATGAAAAGAGAAACCACTAATAAATAGCTTTTGGGAAAAATCTGAAATTATAGAGTCCTAAGAAAAGAGCAATAATGAGAACATGACACGTCAATACTAATGAGATATGGCCAAAGCATTTGTCTGAGGCAAACTCAGAACATAAAAAATGAACTACGTATTTAATTCAAGAACTCAGGAGACAACAACAACACAAACAAGAAAAGCAGGAAAAAAAAAAAAAGTAAGAAATAAAAATGACCCAAAAAACAGTAAAATGGTAAATAGACAAAGTTACGTAAGAGCTGCTTATTCTGTGGGAAAGAGATACAATAGACATCCCACTCCTTAGTCTAATACATTGAAAGACAAAACACAACTACATAAAGCTAATAAGAGGACTTCACCACAAAGAGACATTGAAAATTATACTACTATAAAATTCAAAGCAATACATTTTTTAAATATCAAAGAAATGGACTTTCTAGAAAAATGCAAATGACCAACACTGACTCAGGAAGAGAGAAAAGATCTAAACAGACTAATTATATGGAAAATATATAAAAAGATATCAAAGCCACAGTCGCTCTGTTGCCCAGGGTGGAGTGCAGTGGTGCCATCATCACTCACTGCAACCTCTACCTCCCTGACTCAAGAGATCCAGTTCAGCCTCCAGAGTAGCTGAGACAACAGTTCCAGGTCACCATGCCTGAATGATTCTTTTTTTTTTTTTTTGGTAGAGATGAGGTCTCACCATGTTGCCTAGGCTGGTCTCAAACTCTGGAGCTCAAGGGATCCTCCTGCCTAAGCCTCCCATAATGTTGGGATTACAGGCATGAGCCATCGCACCCAGCCTATCAAAGCCTTATCTCTATGAAAAGCACAGAGGGTCACTTGAACAAGGTTTTTGAGACTTTAAGGAACATGCAATTTCCACGCTATCTCAACAATTTTGGAGCATTAAAATAATAGACATTTTCTAAATTCAGATGCTGAAATCTAAACATTACAATGAGAATAGATGGATAGATGGATGGATGGACAGATGGGTGACAGGCCAGTGGACAGATGGGTGAGTGGGTGGGTATATAAATAGATAACTCTCTCTTAAATATAGATGCAAAAACAGACAGAATTTGACTACTTCTCACCACTTTTACAGCAACCACCCTGGTCCCAGCTGCCATCATCTGTCCTTTCAATTATTCAATAATCCTCCTAACTCCTTGTCCCTGATGCCACCCTAGTCTGCTATGGCTTATTTTTCACCTAGCTGCCAAAGAGATCTTCTGAAAACATAGTTACAGCATGTCATTCTTCCACTCATATCCTTCCAATAATTTGCCATTTCCTCAGAGTAAAAGCCAAAGATTTTATAAGGGTCTATCTCTAAGTATTTACATTATTTGCCCCCCCCCCCCCCCCCACACTCCACCTCCCCCCCCCCCCCCCCTCCCCCCCCCACCCCCATATATGTATTCCCACCTCTCAGACCTCTCCTTCTAATACACTCCTTACTTGCTCAGTTCCAGTCACTCTGGCCTCTTTGAAGTTCCTTAAACATAGCAAACACACTTCCATCCCAGGGTCTCTGCACTTGCTGGTCCCTCTGCCTGCAAGCTCTGACCCCAGTTAAAGACATGGCTCATTCCCTTACCTCCTTCAGATATCTGCTCAAATATTGCCCTCCTGATAGGTCCTCAGAAGGCCCCACTCCCAACACATCCTTGCCTGCTTTACTTTTCTATTTTTCTCAGTGTTTACCACCATCTGACCTACCGCATATTTATTATCTCTTTCTCCTCATTAAAAAATATAAGTTCTATAAGGGTAGGGCTTATGTTTTATTTACTCTTGTATTTCCAAAATGTGGAACAGTGCCTAGCATATTAGATTATCAAAAAAAAAAAAAAAAAAAAAAAAGGGGAAAAACTAAAAAAAATCAGGAAAAAAAAAAAATAAATAAAAACCCCCCCAAAAAAAATGAGCTATTTGCTTAGGACAAGCCAGATATCAAATAAATTTATTTTTAAAATTTACTAATTGAAAAAATGCAAATTGAAACAGTAAAATGGTACTTACCCATTAAATTACCAAAAAACTTAATGATCACCAGTGCTGAAAATGGGGAGAATGCATATTATCCAACCTTGCTGCTTGTGCTTAAATTGGTAAACCTGGCCCCAAGAGCTGTTTGGTGTATTTATGGAAAATCTTTTGAAAGTGCTTTTATTCTTTGTCTCAACTTCTGGAAAATTTGATGTAAGGAAATGAATGAAGAATACTCACAAAGATTTGGCTACAAAGGTAGCTATCACTGCCTGGTTTATAATAATGTAAAGTGTGAAGAGATAAATATTATCAACACAAGTGTCCCTAGCCTTCCCCACATCCTATGGAGAGATTCTGACTTTGTCAAATTGTATGCTGGGCTTTAGTGCTGCTGAATCTGTCAAATGGGTAGAAATAGTACTGGAGAAAGGCATTTGGTGATTTTAAAAAGAAAAAAAAGACTAAAAGTTAACAATTACCTTGGTGTGATGGGATTATGACTGATTTGTAGTTTGTGCTTTTTCTTATTGATGAAGAGGAAAAAAGCCGCAGCTCAGAACATACATGGAAGAAGCTACAGCCAATGAAAGAGGCAACCACAACCACATAGTTGAACCCAGAAAAGACTAATGACTCAAACACAGCCAAGTAGAACCAAAAGTTGGGAAAGAAGAGTGTGGCTGAAAATTGGGAAATCATTTCTAGGTGAATATACTTAGCAATCAATGCATCCCACAGTTTCCTACCATGTAGAAGAGTTTGCAGTCAAGCTCTTAATGCAAAGCAAACTAATTTGAGGGTTCTCCTCTAAAGAAATGAAGCTGATTAACTAGGAAGAACTAGAGTATAAGTGTAGGTGCTCCATAGTGAAGTTCTCTTTATTAAGCTTAATTCAGTGTCCACTTCTGACTCAAACTAACAGTAGGTTTTCCAGTTAGCGAGTCTCACCCACAAAAACAGCATGAAGTCAACTTTGCAATCTGAGTTTTTCAAATGTGAGTAGACAACCAAGATTCATTAGTCATATGAATAAAGCTTGCAATGTGAAATAGAAGACCAGTAAGAATAGCTCACATGTATTGAGTGCTTACTATGTGCTGGGAGTTACCTAGATATGCTTATAAACTCTCTAGATCTTCACAAAATTCATGTAAGCTTAGTTATGCCCCGGGAAACTGAGGCAGAGATGGCTTAAGTTACTTGCCCAAGGTTGGACAGTTAGCTCCTATTAGAGGTGGGGCTTGATCTGTTTCCAGTTTGCAGTGATAAACTACTCTGCAATTTTGCCTCTCAAGATAAATAAGCAGAAAACTAACAGAACAGATAGCTTAGAACAAATAAAATTTAACTAGAAATTCCAGAACATATAAAACTTATAAAATGCCAAAAAGAAACAATTACTGAATAAGGAACTTCTGAACATTTCAAATATAATTTCAGAAAATTATCAACCCAAGGTAGGCCAATAATTCATAGAACCTCTTCTATAAAATAAAACAACAACAACAAAACAAAACAGAGTAAGAGGACATAGAAAATTAACCAGAAGGTCAAATATCTACCTAATAGGCATGTCAGACAGAGAAGAAAACAGTGAAGAGAAAATAAAGGAATTTCTTAAGTCACATTCCAGACCTGAAGGGAGAAAAACATCTTCATATTTGAAAACTCTTTTCCTTCCAATGAAGGACACTCAGGATACCATTGTCTAACTTTGGAACCAAAGATAGAAAGATTCCAAGGGCCTCCAAAGAGAAATCAATAAATCATCTGCAAAAGTATGGTTTTAAAACTGGTATTAAAATTCTCAACAACTAAAAGATTAGGAAGAATGGCTTCAATATTTTAAGAGAATCTTTTTTAAGGCACTGTTATCAATTAGGGTTCTCCAGGAAAAAAAAAAAGGATGCACGCACACACACACACACATATATATATATATATATATGTGTGTGTGTGTGTATATATATGTATATATATGTGTATATATATGTGTGTGTATATATATAAAGGAAGTGGCACACAAAATTGTGAGAAATGGCAAGTCTAAAATTTATAGGACAGGCATGGAAAATCAGGCAGGGATTGATGCTGCTGTCTTGAGGCAGTTTGTTTTTGCTATTAAGGCCTTCCCACCCACATTAGGATGATCTTTACTTAAAGCAAAGGCTTTAAATTGACATTAAACTCAGTTGTAGATGTAAACATCACGAAATATCTTCACAGCAGTATCTAGAGTAGTTTTGATTAAGTAGCTACGTACTATAGCCTTGCCCAGTTGACAAAACTGTCACTGGTACTGTAGCCTGCCATCCCTCCCCTCATTTTTAAAAAAAAATGTGGTAAAATACACTTAACATAAACTTCATCATAGCAAACTAATAGACAGTGGGAAACAAGTAGTCTATTAGTCTATGTTTCAGGGTTTCAATTTCTGCACATCCTGGACAACACTTGCTTTGTTTGGTTTTTAGCTGTGACCATCCTCGTGGGTGTGAAAGGGTATCTTATGGTGGTTTTGATTGGAATTTTCCTACTAGCTAATGATGTTGACCATTTTTTAATGTATTTGTTAGCTACTGGCATGTCTTCTTTAAATAAATGTCTATTCAAGGTTTTTGCCTCTTTTTAAATTGGGTATTTATTTTGGTGTTGAGTTATAACTCTTCATATATTCTAGATATCAGACTTTTATCAGACATAGGATTTGCAAATGTTTTCCCTTCCATGGTTTGTCTTTTCACTTCTTAAAAATTTTATTTTAAAATTTTTTTGCAAGTGTATAGTAGGAATATACATTTATGGGGAACATGGGATGTTTTGATATAGGCATGCAATGGGAAATAAGCACATTATGAAGAATGAAGTATCTATGCCCTCAAGCATTTATCCTTTAGTTACAAACAATCCAGCCCAGGTGCGGTGGCTCAGGCCTGTAATCCCAGCATTCTGGGAGGCTAAGTCAGGTGGATCACCAGGTCAGGAGATGGAGACCAGCCTGGCCAAGATCGTAAAACCCTGTCATTAGCTGGGCATGGTGGCAGGCACCTGTAATCCCAGCTACTCCGGAGGCTGAGGCAAGAGAATTGCTTGAACCCAGGAGGCAGAGGTTACTGTGAGCCGAGATCATACCACTGTACTCTAGCCTGGGTGACAGAGCAAGACTGTCTCCAAAAAAAAAAAAAGAATTACATAAATCACTTTAAAATATACAACTAAGTTATTAATTATTGACTGTAGTCACCCTATCATGCTCTCTCTTTTCACTCCCTCGATAGTGTTCTTCGATGCATAGAAGTTTTTAATTTCAATGAAATCTCATTTCTCTCTTTTGCTGCTTGTGTTTTTGGGGTCATATCTAAGAAACCATTGCCAAATCTAAAGATCATCAAGATTTACTTCTATACTTCCTTCTGAAAATTTTATAGTTTTAACTCTTATATTTAGGTCTTTGATCCATTTTGAGGTTTTTGTTTTATTTGTCTTTTTGAGACAGGATCTCATTCTTTCAGCCAGGCTGGAATGCAGTGGTGTGAACATGGCTCCCTGCAACTTTAATCTCCCATGCTCAAGCGATCCTCCCACTTCAGCCTCCTGAATAGGTAGGACTACAGGCACGTGCCACCACACCCAGCTAATTTTTGTATTTTTTGTAGAGATAAGGTTTCACCACGTTGCCCAGGCTGGTCTTTATTTTGAGTTAATTTTTGTATATGGAGTAAAGTAAGGATCCAATTCATTCCTTTACATGGGGATATCCAATTGTCCCAGCATCATTTGGTGAAGAGGCTATTCTTCCTCATTGAATGGTCTTGGCACCCTTGTTGAAATCAATTTGCCACAGATCTGTGATTTCTGAACCCATGATTTTATTCCATTCATCTATGTTTATCCTTGTGCCAGTATCACAGTGTTTTAATTACTATAGCTTTGCAGTAGCTTTTGAAATGAGGAAATGTGAGCTCTCCAATTTTGTTGTTCTTTTTTCAGTATTGTTTTGGCTTTTTAGGGCCCCCTGCAATTCCATATGAATTTGAGGGTCGACTTTTCCACTTCTGCCAAAAAATAAATAAATAAATAGAAGAGGCTGTTGGAATTTTGACAGACACTGTATTGAATGTCTAGATTGCTTTAGTATTGCCATCTTACCAATATTATATCTTCTAATTCATGAACATGTTATATCCTTTCATTTATTTAGGTCTTCCTTAATTTCTTTCAGCAATGTTTTATAGTTTTCAGTGCAAAAATCTTTCACCACCTTGGTTAAATTTATAAGGTATTTTATTATTTTGGATAGTATTATAAATGGCACTGTTTTCCTGATTTCTTTTTTGGACCCTTTCATTGTAAAATTACCACTGAATTTTTTGTGATCTTGTGTCCTGCAACTTTGCTATATTCATTTATTAGCTCTAATAATTTTGGGAAATTTTTAAAAATTTTTCTAAATATGAGATCATCTGTGACTAGTTTTCCTTCTTCATTTTATCTTCTTGAATAATTCCTCTAAAACTTCCAGTACAAAGTTGAATAAAAATGTCAAAAGCAGACCTCCTTGTCTTGTTCCTTTGTCTTAGGGAGAAAGTTTTCAGTCTTTCCACTGAGCGTGATGTTTTCCATGGGTTTTTCATAAATTCCTTTCATCATGTTAGGGAGTTCTAAAGGTTTTTTTTTTTTTTTTTTTTTTTTTTTTTTTTTTTTTTTTTTTGCAACCTAGAATTCTACACTCAGTCAAGTTTTCAATCAGAGGTGAGAGCAGAATAAAAGACATTTTTAAACTTCTAAAAAGTCTCAGAACATTTCATCCCATGTATCTCTTAAGAAGTCGTTTCTTGAAAATGTAGTACAGCAAAACAAAGGAGCAAAGTAATCAAAGGAAAAAATGTAGGATCCAAGAAAGAGTACAGCCATCCAAACCAGGAGCACAGTCAAAGGGAGCCATAGAATGACATAAAACCTAGAAAGTAATCAGTCCAAATTATAACACTAGTAAGATAAAAGGATTCCAAGGAGATCTGTGGGCAAAGTTGGAAGAGGGGTAACTATGAAAGTATTTGTCCACAAATGACCAAAGTTGTCAAATTCAAACAAAGTCAGGAGCTTTAGGGAACAATAAAATAGATTTCAAATTATAAAAAGAGTATGAAAAGAACTAGTTAGATATATAGTGGGGAAAGCACCGTAAGAAACAATCTAAACTAGAAATTATGAAACAAACGGACCTGTGGAATGATTTTAAGCAATTGGTGGCATAAGAAAGGTACCTTAATTTGAACTTAACACAAGAAATAGTCCCTGGAATGGCACCAAATTGTGCCATCAGGAAGCCTCTGAGTGACCAATATTTACATACAAGAATGTTAAAGCAATGTATGAGTTTTCAGCATTCACAAAGCTGTAGACAATCACAGGAAGGTTTAATTATGGTTATAGAATACAATGAAATGTAACCAACAGTTCGATAGGAAGATAAAACAAATGGTTTTGCTATCTCTTGGTCAAAAATTTAACTGTCTTTTAGTCAGATTGGGTTCATGGTAATGGATTCTACCTTCAAGATGTGTAGGGAGAGATGGCAGGTTTATAAGGCAATGTGAAGATTGGTGGCATGAAATCCTGAGGAGTTTGAAAGGAATCTTTTCAAAAGCATTGGTTAAAAAATAAAAGTAGGTCAAGTGTAGTGACTCATGCCTGTAATCCCAGTGTTTTGGGAGGGCAAGGCAGCAGGATTGCTTGAGGCCAGGAGTTCAAGACTAGCCTGGGCAGTGTAGCGAGATCCTATCTCTAAAAATAAAAAAATTATACACAGTGGTGTGCTCCTATAGTCCTAGCTATGCAGGAGGCTGAAGTAGAATTGCTTGAGCCTACAAGTGCAAGGTTATAGTGAGCTATGATTGCATGCCACTGTACTCCAGCCTTGGTGACAGAGTAAGACACTGTCTCTACAAAAATTAAAAATAAAAGTAGGATGTTCTTTCATCCCCTAGTGAAGAATGAAAAAGAACTGGTGATAAGAATACTTGAGGTTGAGGGAAAGTAAGTTCCAGGAAAATTTGCCAGACTACTCTAAAAGTTCCATCACTATTTAGCTAGCTTCTAACGTTTGTCTGAAAACCAAGAATGGTGCATCACATTCAATTCATTTTAAGCATAAATTTGAATCCATGAATAAAGTTTTTGATTTTTGCAGACACCACGCCCTTTTCCTGTTCTCCAGTTCTTTTCAATTTTGTTCCATTAGACAATTGTGCCATTTTGCTCCATGGAAACCATTCCATGCATTCTTGGCATCAGTTTTTGCTCCTCTTAGCGTCTTTAACTCCTACTAATATGAATGGGCATGACCTCAGTAGCAAAGGGTCATTTAATTTGGTGTACAACATGGTAATGAATTATCTTCTGTGCACATAATATATACAAATTCAAAGCTTGCCCAGAATATAAATAGTTCTTGAAAATATTCTGCCCTTTTTGAAAAGCAATGCTGTGTGCATGTGCCCAAGTTCCATGATTTCTCTTAGCCATTTTGGACATGTTACATGTGGCTTCACCAGAAAAGCAAAGTGGAAAAGTCAGGCGATTATCCAATGAACGTATTTAATGGAGGCAGTCAGTCTGGAACACATAGCAGTGAAACATTTTCTCAGAATCCCTTTTTGAAACTTGAATTATCAATAATGTCACCTTAGTCCCTCAGTGATTTGTGCATGTGTTGCAAATTACTTGAAATGAAGACATTTAGGGGGCAACATTTTGCCTATTTTCATAGAGAGAGAAGAAACTGACCCTGTTTAAATGTCAAAAACTTTTAAAGTAGACATTGGGAAGTTTAATTTTTTTTTCCAATGAGGTACATGATGTACCATAAGCTCCAGCTGAATTCTGAAGCTGTTGCTTAGCTCTTCCTGTGGGCTTCCTCCAAATACAACTTCACCTAACACACTAGAAGTGGAAGAGGCAGGAGGGAGAACAAACGCCCCTAGAGATTTCAGTGACTCATCTTAAATGGTCTCTTACACGCCTGTTTACTTGTAGTTATGAACCGTGGGGCTCAGAGTGCAAATATGTAAAGTACATAAATTAGCACCTTGAATCAAAAGCCAAGGTATGTTTTTTAACCAGCACTGAATATGGATAAGCTCTCCCTCCCAACCACTTAAAATGGCCCCACAGGAAGCAGGTAGGAAGATTATTTTCCACCCTCTCCAGCCCTACGTTTCTGTCCCAGGCAAAGGCAGCTCACTGGAGTTGTCCCAGCAGGCTTGTTATGTCTGAGAGTGAGGAGGAAGATGCTGAGAGCTGGGCTTTGTTAGTTTCATGTTTTCTGGAGCACAGTGTGGGTGTGCTATGAATACTGAGATGATATCAATTACAAGGTAATATAAAAACTCCCTGAGCATTAGGTATAAGACAAGGCCAAGCAAATCTTCAGCTGGACCCAGACCTACCACCCATTTTCAGAATTAGTTGGCAAGACAATGTACTTGAGAAATCTCTGCAATAATCTACTGATCTCTAAAACCTGCCTCTTTCTCCCATGGGGACTTCTGTCTTCCATAGCGTGTGAGCATCTTCACGTTCCACCCCCAGCATTACACTACCTGACACTGACCCAATAGCCCATTAATCAACCAATTTGCTATTTCTTCCATCTCTAACTCTGATACTTACGAGTTCATGTGCCTCAACCTCCAAAATTCTCTCCCTCGAAACTCTCCACTCTAAAATTCCCCATAATCAGAGAGCCTCCGGTTGGATATCTCCCCATGCATCAATTCAACTTCATCCTAATTGGGTTATCAACAAACTTGAAGTATGTGAGCCACTACATTTTCAGCTTTTCCTTCCATCTTACTTTCTGGTTCATCTGAGCTGCCATTTAAAACTTGCCACTTAAAAAATGATCCTTTCTTGTTTGCTTTTTGTTTAAGATGGAGTTTCGCTCTTGTTGCTCAGGCTGGGGTGCAATGGCACGATCTCAGCTCACCACAACCTCTGCCTCCCAGGTTCAAGTGATTCTCCTGCCTCAGCCTTCTGAGTAGGTGGGATTACAGCCATGCGCTGCCACTACACCCAGCTAATTTTGTATTTTCAGTAGAGAAGGGTTTTCTCCATGTTGGTCAGGCTGGCCTCGAACTCCTGGCCTCAGGTGATCCGCCCGCCTCAGCCTCCCAAAGTGCTGGGATTACAGGCATGAGCCACTGTACCTAGCTGGTCCTTTTGTCTACTTACAGAAATAGAATGTGCTCATGAACACTTCCTTCCTTAGTGTCTTGCTATTCCATAGTCTAGATATACATTAAACAGTTGACCATTTTGACAACAGGCTCATCTAGAATCCTTTAGAAATTTGCTGTTTTGCCAACCACCATCTCTTCCCTCTGTAGTTGTGTTCTGTTTTCTCCCTCTCCTGCTTCATAAATGTCATTTGGAATGAATCACAAAAATCTGTTGATGGAAGCCGTTTCTTATACCCTCCAAGTTCACCTGATTCCTTCTTGACTGTTGGTGATCTTTTAATGCCTTTCTTGCCAACTCACTAAGTCTCAACAACTGCTGTTCCTCATTTTCTTCACTTCCCCTAAGCCTCAAGCTGCCCTTGATTTTCCTCTTTCTGGGCAGATGCTTTAACATCACACTTAATTGAAAAGAGAATCATCATCTGAATTGACATATGCTGCAGAATTTGTGTGGTCCCTGTGCCTGTTATTCTTCAGCAAATGCAAATCTAAGCTTTCCCCAACCTCCAAACTGTTCTCTTCCCTGCATTTTCACACACAGGTTAAATGACTGCCCACACTCAACATGGCTTGCAGGCAGCAGAGCTGGGCTTCAAAGCCAAGAAACCTGGCTGCAAACTCCTGTGCTTAACCACTACACTGTGCTGCTTCACACTTATGCTACTGCTTTCTTCCCTCATCTCCCAAATATCTGAATCACCTGTGCTTCTCGATTCAATCCTTACCACTCCTATCTAATCCTTTGCAATTTCTCTTATAACCTCACCTGTGTCCTGAAATTATTCTCTCCAAAATGTCCTCACCCAAAAACTTTTTCTTGCTTGCAGCATCCTCAACTTTAGTTCTAGAGGACTTAAATCTATTGGTGAAGGGAAAAGATGTGGGAAGAGAACTTGCATTTCCTAAGTGGCTGCTAGGTATCAGAACTTTTGCATAAAGCTAACCTAATTTCTTACAACAGCTGTATGGTATAAGTAATATTTTTCATAAGAAAATAATATTTGCAAAACACATTTGCTTGTGGATTTGTCTAAATGAGAGTATTTTAAAACAAAGAGAACTCTTAGGATTCAATAATAAGACACACCCCAATTTTTAAAATGAACAAAAGATTTAAACACTCTACCAAAGAGGGGCAAACGAATACTAAAAAAAGAATGCTTAACACAATCATAGTAGTAGTCCATTTTCATAGTGCTATAAGACTGAGTAATGTATGAAGAAGAGAGGTTTAATTGACTTACAGTTCTGCATGGTGGTGGAGGCCTCAGGAAATTTACAATCATGGTGGAAGGGGAAGCAAGACACCTGCCCCACAAGGCAGCAGAAAGGAGAATAAACACAGGAGGAACTACCAAACACTTATAAAACAACCACATCTCGTGAGAACTCACTCACTATCACGAGAACAGCATGGGGAAACCCTGGCCCCATGATTCAATGACCTCCACCTGGTCTCTCCCTTTACACACAGGGATTATGGGGGTTATAGGGATTGCAATTCAAGATGAGATTTTGGGTGACACAGCCAACCCATATCGATCATTATCTTTAAGAAACTGCAAACTTAAAAAATACCACCTGTGCACACACACGTGAATGGCCCAAATGAAGAAGACTCACAATACTAACTGTTGACAAATATGCAAAACAATAGTATACATTGCTGGTGGGAATGTAAAATTGTACAGCTAATTTTAAAACAATTTGGCAGTTTCTTATGAAGTTAAATATACATCTACCATATAACTAATCCCACTTAGGCATTTACCCAAGGAAAATGAAAATGTATGCTCACACAAAGACTTGTACTCAGATGTTCATAACAGTTTTATTCATAATTGCCAAAAACTGGAAACAACACAATTGTCCATTAATTGGTGAACACATAAATAACATGTGATATTTTCAAAAAGTGGTTAACTAGTCAACAATAAAAGAGAATGAATTATGATATCTGGCAAAATATGGATGAATCTCAAAAGCATTATGCTAAGTAAAAGAAGTCAGGCATAAAATATTATATATTTGAAATTCTAGAAAAGCCAAAACTATATTGATAAGAAGCAGATCAGCTGTTGCTAGCAGCCTGCAGTGGAGGGAAGGATTTAAGTGTAAAGGGTATGAGGGCAACTTGGCTGGTGATGAAATGTTCTGTATTGTGATTGCGTGGCTAGTTTCACAGCTGTAAACATTTGTCAAAAATAATCAACAATTCACTTTAAATGTGTGAATTTCATTGTACCTAAATTATCCCTCAATAACACAAAAATATAAAAGGAAGGGTGAGAAAATGTCTAAATAATGAATGATTAGAAGAGCTTCATTGACTATAACTATGTTGCTTCTTCATTCCCTCATTATTTCTTTTCTTTCTAGTCCTTTCATATTCCTCTACAGTCTTTTCGCCAACCCACAAGTTTTTATTTTCACAAGTGATTAGCTCTGCAAATTATCTGGTAATTTTTAATCACAGAAAGTGACTATTACATGAACAGGAGAGGAGACAGTCTTTGTGGAACTGTGTGTTGCAGAGTTTCTCGTGACTAGATAAGTGAAGCTCTGTTCAAGTGAAACGTGGACATAACTATGTTATCATAATGACGGCTGCTAGAAAGGCAGAACCGAATTTGATGCTCCACCACAGCAAATCTATCAGCCCTTCAGGTTGACATTTTTTCTCTCTCCTCCTTTCCATGGTCTTGATTTTCCATTTCAGTTTCATCATCCTTATAATAAAACCTCTTCTTCATGAACCACCTAAATTCCTTTTGGTAGAAAGAAGGAATATAAATAAAGGAAGTAAAATAATAATAATGATGCTTATGATAATGGAATTATTCCTATGTATGGAAAGGACTAAGGTGGTTTATACTCTGCTTATAGTGCTTTTCCCAAAACACAGAGGTAATTAGTACTTCCTAGTACCAGTGCGTAATGGTCTGAAATTACAGGAAAAAAAAAAAGTTCTCATTTGTTTTTTACATATAGGAAGAACTAAATCTATTGCTGCACTTGTGAAGGCAACCTCATTTGAACTTCTTTTTTTTTTTTTTTTTTCTTTTATCTTGACTTGACTCATGGGAGGCACAAATAGGAGGGTGGGAGGAGAATGAAACTGGATCTTTATTCTCCTGGCTCTCTTTATGGCAGCCCACACATTAATTGAATTTCTCTTTTGAAAGCCACACTGCTGTCAGGTACCTCCCTCCCCACCCTACAGTGATAGTGATTGGCTCCAGGTTCCACTGTGTGCTTCCTGCCCTTTCCCCTGCAGGCCTAGGTGTGGTAAAGACAGACATCACAGGGCTTTGCCATTCCTTGTTGGCTTCCCCCAACCCTGCTCTTGTGGATTGAATGGTGGCCCCCAAGAAAGACATGTCCACATTCACAGAACCTGTGAATGAATGTGACCTTATTTGGAAAAAGGATCTTTGTAGATGTAATGAAGCTGAAGCTCTTGAGTTGAGGAGATCATCTTTCACTATTGAGGTGGGCCTTAAAGCCAATCGTAAGTGTCCTTATGAGAGAAAGGCAAAGGGAGATTTGACACAGACAAAACAAAAGAAGACAGACAGAGCAGGAAGTGATACAAAAGTGAGAAAGGAGAGGAGAAAGTGATACAAAGGCAAGGGCAGAGCCTGGAGGGATGTGGTCACAAACCAAGGAGGCCACGGATTGCCAACAGCTACCAGAAACTGAAGGAAGCAAGAAAGGTAATTCTCTAGAGCCTCTGGATGGAGTGCAGCCCTGCTGACACCGTAATTTTAGATTTCTGGACTCCAGAACAGTGAGAGAATACTTTTTACTTGCTTTAAACCACCAAGTGTATGGTAATTTGCTATTGCAGCCCTAAGAAACAAATATACCCGCCCACACCTTGGTAAACAGACCCTCTTAAAGTTCCCGCCAGTTATACAGTTTGAATGGGCCTCTCATCTCCTGCCAAGGTCTACCAGATAGATCATATCTTCCCATGAGCAAGTGCCTCATTATTATAACTCTGAACTCTAGGGGAGTTCTGGTGATATAAAATGCAAAATTAGCATTTATACTACTTATTAAGTGTTATTTAAATTTGTATATACTTTCTATTCAGCATGAGGCAGGTCTAGATGCATAAGGTAAGCTACAAATTTCCCAAATGACACAACTGCAGAGTTTTTTCTAGTGAAGATAGTTCCATAGTAAGGATGATAGTTTTTTTTTAAATGTTCTATCAAGGCTCCTGCGTGGTGGGAATTGATAATTGGAAAAGGAGACTTTTGGTTAGCTTCATGAATAATAAATGTCACATCTAATTTCCAAAACGATGATCAAACCAAGACTAGAGGCTGGGTGTGGTGGTTCATGCCTATAATTCCAACACTTTGTGAGGCCGAGGCAGCCAGATCACTTGAGTATAGGACTTCAAGACCAGCCTGGGAAACATGGTGAAACCCTATCTCTACAAAAAATAAAAATAAAATAATTCGCTGAGGAGAAAGGATCATTTGAGGCCTGGAGGTAGAGGCTGCAGTAAGCTACGACGGCATTACTGCACTCCAGTCTGGGCAACAGAGTGCAACCCTGTCTTAGAAAACAAAAAAAGAAAAGAAAGACTAGAGTCACTAGAGTCACCAGGTAACCTACTAAACCGATCTTTGTGGGAGACATCAAGTCAACAGCGGTGTGAATGTTGTTTATAGACAGGTAGAGCCATGACAAAGTCCAGGGAAAATTAGTCAGAGAGGAGTCTCAGAACAGCTCTCAGGGGAGCACCTATCTTTAAGGTACAAGAGATGGAAGAAGAGATAGAGGAACAGTTGGAAGCATAGGAGGAGAATCAGGAGAGTGAGGAGTTTCAAGAAACATGGAGTGTTTCTAAATCTGAACCTCAGAGGTTCAGAGGAGTGAGTACAAACAAAAGGCTATTAATTTGGGGACTTTCAGTAGAGTGCATGGGACAAAAGCCAGATTGCAAGAAAACGGTCTGCTGATTACTGATAAGGGTTTACTGTGCAAGTCAACCTTCAAATACACAAACAGCAGCTCTTCAGAGCAGTGGCTCTCAGTGCTGGTTGTACTTTCTAATCCCTGGAGAGCTCTTAGACAATATCAACCGTGGAGGCACATCCCAGACCAATCCAATCAGAATTTTAGGGAGTGGAGTTCAGGAAATGCCACTGCTTAAAAGCTTCTGGGTTATTTTAACAAGCACCCAAAGACTGAGAATCACTGCTATGAAGGGATTCAAAAACCCAGGCCCAGATCCAACATGCTGATTAGTTTCGTAAAGTTTATTGGGACACAGCTGCACCCATTCATCAGCTGGGATGTTGTCAGTGGCTGCTTTCATGCTATAGTAGCAGAGTTGAATAGCTGTGAGGGAGACCACATGGCCCACAAAGGTGGAAATATTAACCATCTGGCCCTTATTAGAAATAATATGTAGACCCTTGGTATAAAGCAGGGTTTCTCAGCCTTGGCACTTTTGCCTTTTTTTTTTTGGAGAGATGAGGTTTCAGCAAGTTGCTCACACTGGTCTTGAACTCCTGAGCTCAAGCAACCCACCCACCTTAGCCTCCAAAAGTTCTGGGATTACTGGTGTGACCCACCACACCTGGCCACTTTTGACAGTTTTTTTCTTTCTCTTTTTTTTTTTTTTTTTTTTTTTTTTTTTTGAGATGGAGTTCTGCTCTTGTCGCTCAGGCTGGAGTGCAATGGCAAGTCTTGGCTCACTGCAACCTCCACCTCCTGGGTTCAAGTGATTCTCTCACCTCAGCCTCCCAAGTAGCTGGGACTACAGGTGCCAGCCACCATGCCCAGCTAATTTTTGTATTTTTAGTAGAGACGGGGTTTCACCATGTTGGCCCAGGTGGTCTTGAACTCCTAACCTTAGGTGATCTGCCCACCCACCTTGGCCTCCCAAAGTGCTGGGATTACAGGTGTGAGCCACTGCACCCAGTCACTTTTGGCAGTTTTGACAGGTTAATTCTTTATTATAGAGAGCTGTCCTGTGCATTGTAGGAAGTTTAACAGCATCCTTGACTTTTGCCCACTAGATGCGAATAGCACCATCTTCTGATCCCCACCCTCCACCTAATCATGACAATCAAAATGCCTGTAAACATCGCCAAATGTCCCATGAGGTACAAAATCACCCTGATTGAGAATCACAGCTATAGAGTATCAAAGAATGTACAGTCAGTTTTTGTGATTCATAGTAATTATATTCTATAAAGTCACTATAAACACTGGATTAGCAAATACTGCATGATTGCTCCTAGAGGAAATATAGGGATAGGTTCCTACAAGCTTCTGGCCACAAGGTTTTTTGTCAACTGATCAATATATAACCTTATGTGTGTTTAAAGATAGCATATTTAATATATATTTCTAACAAATAATTATATGCAGAATTTCTTTATAATAAAACAGTAACTTAGAGGGGTTTAACACTTTCCTGACCTTGGGTAATATGACCATAATTATCTTTGGTTTTCAGCCTCATAATTCATCTCATGAATCCATGAATTCAGCAATTTTTCCGTTTTTCCCATAGCTTCATCATGCACTATTGATGTTATGTGAGCACTTTCCAGAGAGGACTCGTGTGTAGATTGGTGAATTTCCTTTTCCTTTTTCTGAATGTATAGTATTACTGATTTCCTAACATCGAACTTATAGCCGACAGCACTATAACTCATGCTTGAACGAAGTTTGCTCAACACATATTTTCTCCATACCACACAATACAGTCTTCTTGTCTTTGGAAACTCCAGGCAGCACTTCAGCATTCCAGTTGGGGCTTTTAAAAACAGTGGAGTGACCAACAAAAACGCTAACATGCAAGAATAAATAAATTAATTAATTTAAAAGTGGCAATAAATAGACTACTGTAGGACTGCATGAGGGCTGAAACAAGAAGGCAGAGTGTTGCCTTGTTCAACCTCAACTGGAAATGTGCATAGCAAGGGACTCAAATTTTTCACCAACTCTGCACATATCTACAAATGATTGCAAAAGTGCCACAAATATTGACTTCAGAATTACCAAAAAATTTTAGCAAGTAGACTAAATAATAATGAGGATCAACTATGGAACAGATCAACACTAAACTACTAGAACATAAGTATGGACATATGGGCTGGAAGCAGAGTTGATTTTTTCTTTATGTATCAAGTGCTAAACACATAGGAATGTTCAGTAAATAGTTGTCTAATTAATGAATACTCAAAAATGGGAAAATATTTTAATCTGCTTGTGATGCTTTTGAAATTAAACAATTCCTACGTATAGCACGAAGAGAAAGGAGCATTCACAAAAGACCTATGATTTTCATGGATTGCTCTATATTATTCAAAGAAGTTTGAAACTTGGCAAGTGCTTATCCAAATGTGGAAAACACAGATGAAACATAGAGATAACACAATATGACAAGCAGAGGAGATGACAAGTATGAAGTTTAGGCAATTTGCAGGTTTCCTTTAACTAAAGGAAGTTTGGAAGACCGGTGCCCACCCATCCTGACCCCTGAAGACTTGGTAAGATCAGGTCAGCTCTGTATATCTCAAGAAAAGTCATAATTGCCTCTATGAATCTTCATGATATTTAAGCTGAACTTTAAGATTCAGTTAATCATCAGGCCTGGTGGCTCATGCCTATAGCCCCAGCATTTTGGGAGGCTGAGGTGGGAGGATCAGTTGAACCCAGGAATTTGAGACCAGCCTGGGCAATATAGGAAGACCCTGTCTTTTAAAAAAAAAAAAAAAAAAAAAAAGGTATTCAGTTAATCACAAAATAACTTTGATCAGTAAAGGGTAAATCATTTTCTTCATGTTTACACACCACCCAGGAGTTCCTTTACTGTCTGGAATTTCTATGAAGAATTCCTATTCTCTTGGCAATCATCTTCAAGCACCATAATTTTTGCTAATGCCCAAGATCTGTATAATAATAGTGGCAATGAGACCTTACATTTTAAAATGAGCAGTAATAGCTAACATATGCTATCTTACATAGTGCTCATTATTTACCAGGCACATTTCTCAATGTGTATATATGTATATGCTCATGTATATAATTATCTATTTCATATGTATAAAATACAACAACCTTTTACAAGAAACAATTGTTTTCCTCTCCATTTTATAATGAGGAAATTGAGGAACTGCGAGGTTAGGTAACTTGTCCAGGGTCACACGGCAATTAAAGGCAAGGGCTCAACAATAACGACGACAAAGGTAAGTATGCAAGGCGATGGATATATTAGCATGATTGTGGTAATCATTTCACAATATATGCGTATTTCAAAAAGCACGTTGCATACCTTAAATATGTGAAATTTTTGTTAATTGTACCTCAATAAAGCTGGAAAATTAAATCAGTAAATACATAAAACAGCAAGAGTTCAAACCTAAGTCTGTCTGCAGACTCTTTCCCTCAAAAATCTGTCTGTATAAACAATTAAAAGACTGCACTATAGTTTCGTATTATTAGGAAATACATTTTTGACTAAATTTTCTGAGTCTGCAGACCTATTAACCACTCAGTTATATTTGCTGATCATACAGCCACTGAAAACTGGTAAAATACAAAATTTTGTTGCCGTTGAGGAGTTCATGTCTTTTTACTGGAGCCTAACAGGAAAGATATCTTTCTGCTTTGCGGTTGTTTTATTTTGTTAACTGTTTCACACGATCTTCTTTTTCTCTTTTTCACTAGTATAACTTGCCTCAAAATTAGTTATAACATGAAAAATAAAGTCATGTTTTTGTCATAGGGGTTTGGTAAGTCACAGAAAAGGATCAAGATAATATGTCAAAGTGATATTAACCATTTTCTTTCTTTTTTTTTTCTTTTCCCAAGACGGAGTCTTGCTCTGTCATCCAGTCTGTGCAGTGGCACCATCTGGGTTCACTGCACCCTCCACCTCCCGGGTTCATGCAAATCTTCTGCCTCAGCCTCCCGAGTAGCTGGGACTACAGGTGTGTGCCACCATGCCTGGCTAATTTTTGTATTCTTAGTAGAGACGGGGTTTCACCATGTTGGCCAGGCTGGACTCTCGACCTTGTGATCTCCCTGCTTTGGCCTTCCAAAGTACTGGGATTACACGTGTGAGTCACTGGGTCCAGCCACCATTTTCATAAGAATGAAAATATGATCCTAGAAAGCCCAAGAGGTACTGTAGCATGAATGGAAGAAAACAATTGTTTCAACCTGACATACTTTATTCCACATAAACTTAAGATGATTTAAGGGCGAGTATCACCTGATACAGTGACTGCCAGAGAAACCTAGAAAACATACTATGTTTTGCCGATAACAAAATTAATCGTGCAGAACAGCTAAATCTGATAGACAATTCTTATCTAGTGCTTGCGGCTGCATATCAGTCTCAGTGCCAAATGGAGAAAAGGAAAAAAACAAAACAGACAAGGAAAGACCGAAACAAGGGGAGTGTTTACGCTATTGCTTACATTCTTCACAACAGAAATTTTCCTTAAAAAAATTACAAAAAAAAAAAAAACACAAAAGAAAACAGAAAATGAAGCAAGCAGACCTGTCAGCATGTTATCAGAGTCAAATAATCAATCTGTTTTTGTAGGATAGATTTATAAAATAAAGTAGCCCAAACGAAAGCAATTAACTCATGATGCTTGAGGAAAGCACATCTCACCTACTAAGAAAGATTCCTGTGCAATTCGAGGCAAGGGCTATGCGGAAAACATGAAAGTAAGGATGCTCCTCAGGTCTGAATCAAAGTCACTGATTCTATCCTTGACTAATCTTTGTCCTTTTAAAAAGCCTCCTTAAAATTTTCAGCTTCCTAGTGTTTAAAGAACTAAAATAAAAGTTGATGGGAGGCAATTAGCAGAACATCAGCAGTATGGTAAATAGTGATTTTTTTCTTTAAAGCAATCAAACCTCATTGAATAAAATAATACTATAGTTTTCATTCTTGTGGTTCTTAAATAAAATCTCACTTAAATATTATCTAATCTCACTAAGCAAGAATAAAATCATTGGCAGGGTGGCGTATAAGTGAGGGTATATTGTTATCTTCTCTCTTAAATCATATATTCCCAGTCAAAAGTCTCCAGATATTTACGATATGTATTTATAGTTTATAAAATTTGGAATTTTTGGTAAATAATATTAACTACTGTCTATCCTAATGTTATAAGATAATATGACATTGTACTGGTATATCTAAAATCACAGACAATCTAAAATACATAGTGCTTTCTATGTGAGCCCTATTTATTATTTCCTTTATTTTAAATTCATGAAAAATGTATCCTATATTTGATCTAAAGTTTTAAGAAGTGCATGGAGAGTCTCTGTTAATGGCATGAAAATTAAACAGGAATTGTGAAAAGGTTTTGAAATGGGGTTATTGAGGAAATGAGGAATGCTCCCGTCCCTGGATCTTGTTAAAAATAGGACAGAGTCTCATCTGTCTGGGCTGGTTTTGGGTGTGGCTCTGACTGGAGGCAAGAGGATGGACTAGAATAGATGACCGCACACTGTCCCTGCTGTCCCCGACATCCTGAGGACACTACAATTCTAGAAATGCCTGGATTTGGGCGCCATGGGAATGAGTGAGAGAAAAACTCTTCTGAGGTTTTATTGAACCACCAAGGCCTAAGAAGTAAACACATCCTTCATTTCTGTAGGTTTCTGTAACTGAATAACACCTAGAATATATAGGTATCCTCGTTTTATACAACCAATGCATTAATCATGGTGGTGCTAGAAAGGATCTCAGAAATTATCCAGCCTTAGCGGGACCTTCACATATTTTGAAAACCTGAATTCCCCAGAGATCCAGGGGAGCAGAGTATTTAAAGGAATTCTACATTGAATCCTTTTGTTAAGAAAGTATTCAGCCTGTTTTGCATTTTTTGCTTGTCCATTATTCTGGTTTTCCTAAAGTGAGGTATACTTGTGCTGCCTTAATTTTCACTGCTACATTTCTTTTATGATTGAATATTTACTGAGTGCATTATTGTATAGTCACTAAAATTGTAACCATAAAAGCTATACAACATAGAAAAATGTAAACAAAATGTTACATGAGAGTGATTGAACCTGAAATTGTGCATTTATGATTATAACTACATAAAAATCATAATTGTATGTGAATTAAGATCAGAAGAAGCTTTTACACGATGAGAGTAGATAAATACACAAAGTTACAGGAAATTTACATAAATGTCTTTACTAATTACAAAATTCATTAGAAAATTAACTGAATTGTTTATATCTTCCATTGGCTCTTTGCTTACAGTGAAATAATGAGGCATAATGCAATGAGTATAAACCCAATTCAAATCATGATTCCCCTACTCTGAAGGCTTGGGCAAAATGTAACCTCCGGCAGTTTTGTCTTCTCATCTGCAAATGCAAAGACAGTAACCTACATAGCAGAGGGACTGTGAGGATTAAGTGAGATGACATTAAGTAATTGTCTGACATTGTATAAGAGTTATCAAGTGTAAGAAATTCATGGAAGTCAAATGTGAGCATGACCTCCAGGAAACCAACTAGAAAAATGCTGTTTTTCATGCAGGATCCTGGTGGATGCCCTGACCTATACAGACTCTGCCCATTCTCCACCAACATCAATTACCCAGGAGTTTAGTAAATAACTAAGTAGGTAACCCAGGAAATTATTAGGTGATCTCATCTCCCTGCATAACACTAAGGTATGTTAGCTCCTCCCTCTGAGCACATAAAAGACGAATCTTTCAAAAAGTCTGGTTATCCTAATGATTGCACAGCAATTAACATCACTGGCCTGTAATCACATTATTCAGGAGTCACTTTCTTCCAGACATCAGGGTGTAGTTACTGTTCTTCTGAATGCTGGGTTAGATTTCCTTCAACTCGCTAGGCCAGGCATCTTTCAAACAGAAAAAACTCCAACAAAAGCATTTTGGCAGCACAGGATTACTTGCATTTCATTATCCTTGCTGTGTCCATCACAATATATATGCCAAACACAAAAAGTCCTGGCAAAGACTGGATGGTTTACCATCACTGTATTCTACATTGAGCGTACAAGAAATGGAAACAACTGAGGTATGTATGAGCTGGAATTTAGTCCTGTAGACAGATTTACAGTCTTGCTTACGCTCCAATATCCATTAAAGTGCGAAGGTTGCAAACATAAAAAGTCTCATGCAATCCTAGGAGCATAATTTGATGAAGAGTAATATCCCCAAAAGTGCAGGCGAACAGCTTAGTGTCAATCTGTTTGAAAGCTATCACGTTGGGATGAATTTTAGGTCCCCAGTGTTGTTCAGTATCCCCTATCAGTGACAAAGAGGAATTGGGAAAATTTTCAACCCTGGTATGATAACAAATAGGACAAAAGTATTAACACTTAAAAATATAAGAATATTTGTTTTTTAAACAAATTAGAGATATGTGTAAAACAAAAGATTTTAATCGAAAATTTTGAAGGAAATATTAATATGTGCCCTGAAATTAAAATACTGTCTACTGATAGAATAAGAGAAATAAAGATCTACACATAAATGCCAATAAATGGGCTTGAGATGATAATGGAGCACAAGTTAAAGATACTACTAAATCAATAGTGGGTTTGTCTTGTTCTTTTTATAATAACAGAACATGATACTATCTTAAAAGAAGGATTCACAACAAGAACTCAGTAAAGCACATACTTTATTGAGCATGAGATGGCACCCTACTAGATTATCCAACTGAATCATGATGTAGTGAATTACAGGACACCTAGAATATGCATCTAAATATGAGAAAATATTTAAAGGAAAGATGAAAGGCCTGGGGTTATTTAGTCAATAGAAAAGATGCCTGAGAAGCTATTTATATTATAGAGCACTGACAAAACATTATCTATCTTCCACAGAACGGAATGGGATTTCTTTTTTTTTTTTTTTTTTTTCCTGAGATGGAGTCTCCCTCTGTCACCCAGGCTGGAGTGCAGTGGCGCGATCTTGGCTCACTGCAACCTCTGCCTCCCGGGTTCACGCCATTCTCCTGCCTCAGCCTCCCGAGTACCTGGGACTACAGGTGCCCACCACCACGCCCAGCTCATTTTTTGTATTTCTGGTAGAGACAGGGTTTCACCATGTTAGCCAGGATGGTCTCGATCTGCTGACCTCGTGATCCACCTGCCTCAGCCTCCCAAAGTGCTGGGATTACAGGTGTGAGTCACCGCGCCTGGCCTGGGATTTCTTAATGTCATAAATTGCAATTTAAACACCTAGAAAGGAAAGGGGATTTCTTAATGATAAAAATGACTAGCCTCTTGAGTAAGTAATTGAAGGAAGTTATATAGTCTTATAAAGTGCATAGGTTAAGAATAAATGAGAAGCTCTGCCTATGTGAGCTGGTTTGATGCTAAGGATGCCCAAGGCAGTAGATCAGAGATATCTAAAGATTTTAGCCAAGTCTTGTATGCCATAAATATTTTGACTTAATTCCTACCTTTGATTCATTGTTCTTTTTTCTGTGCATGCTCTCCTTAGGTGATCTCATCCTTCTTTTATTTATTTATTTATTTATTTTGAGGCAGGGTCTTGCTCTGTCACCCAGGCTGGAGTGCAATGGTGCGATCTCTGCTCACTGCAACCTCCGTCTTTCAGGTCCAAGCAATTCTCCTGCCTCAGCCTCACGAGCAGCTGGGATCACAGGCACCTGCCACCATGCCTAGTTAATTTTTTGTGTTTTCAGTAGAGACAGGGTTTCGCTACGTTGACCAAGCTGGTCTCAAACTCCTGACCTCAGGTGATCCAACCGCCTTGGCCTCCCAAAGTGCTGGGATTACAGGCATGAGCCACTGCGCCAGGCCATCCTTCTTTTAATTTTAACCACAACCTATATATCATTGCTGACTCCCAGGTCTGTCTCAATCTCTGACCTCTCCTCTTAGTTTTAGACTCACAGGCATGAGCACCTACTGAACACACTCAAATGTTCACTGGCATGTCAAAATCAGTAACACCCAACCCCTACAAAATACTTTATATAAATGTTCATTGCAGCACTATTCACAATAGCCAAAAGGCGAAAACAACCCAAATATCCATCAACAGATGAATGGATAAATGAATTGTGATATATACATGTATATTATATACTTAACATACATATGTATGTAACAGAATATTATTCAGCCATAGAAAGGAATGAAGCACTGAAACATGCTACAAGCAGATACACCTAAAAAATATATATTATGCTAAGTGAAAGAAGCCACACAAGAAAAGGTCATAGGTTGTATAATTCCATTTATATGAAATATCTAGAATTGGTAAATCCATAGAAACAGAAAGCAGATTGTTGGTTACCAGTGGCTAGGAGGAGCGGGAAATGGGAAGTAGCTGCTTAAAGAGTAATTTTCTAAACTAACTTCCATGTAGCATACAATGTTTATTGTATGATTAAGTAAGTAGACTAAGTAATAAGAATGTGTTCACCATATACATTATGGTGGTAGCCAGCCTCCCAGAGGATTTCTAATTATGCCCACCCTACTATTCATCTTTTTGTGCAGGCAGTGTCTCTTGCCACATGGTGACTAATAGAATATAGCAAATTGATGGTAAGTCATTTCTGAGATCAGGCTATAAAAGACACTGCAGCTTATGTCTCAGTTGATCACACCATCTCACACTCTCTCTCTGATCATTCACTCTGGAGACAGCCACTGCCATGTCAGGGGCAGTCTTGTAGAGAGAGGCTCATATAGAGAGGAGCTGAGGATGTGGGTCAACAGCCATATGAGTGAGCTTGGAAGCAGATCCTCCAGCCCCAGTCAAACCTTCAGGTGACTACTGCACCGGTTAACAGCTTAATCTCATGAGAGACCCTGGGCTGGAACACAGCTAAGCCACTCTTAAATTCCTGACCCTCAGAAACCATGTGAGATAATAAATGCTTGTTGTTTAAGCTGATAAATTTGGGGAATAACTGTTCATCAGTAATAGATAATGAATACAATTATTAAACCTCCACAGTAACCATGGCAATTCTTTGGAACTCAGACCAGCAAAATATTTTTTGAGGGTGTGTAGTTATTATGAATATCGTTTAGTGATAAAAAGTGTGTTCAGTAATAATGGAAAGCAGACAGATTTTTAGTTACTTTCTTCTTATTGTTACATTCTCCACAGACAATGCACTCCTTACTGTCTGTACCTAGAATGGATCAGTGACACTGTTTTTATACATCTTGGCTCTAGTTTAAGCCATTGTCACTTCTTCTCTGGAACAACTGCTGTTTCTGATTCTAGTCTCACCTATTCCTCTTGAATTTATCTACCATCTTGATGGTAGTGTATTCTTTCTAATCATAAATCTGACCTTGTAACTTAGATTGCAACTCAGATTTCATAATACCCCCAATAATGCCCTTGGGTCAACAGAATAAAGCCCAGGGGATTTACAAGCCTGCCTTCCTTCTTTCCTTCCTTCCTTCCTTCCTTCCTTCCTTCCTTCCTTCCTTCCTTCCTC
>NW_016804545.1:2248773-2252913 GCF_001698545.2 Rhinopithecus bieti | reverse complement strand
AAAAAAAAAAAAAAAAAAAAAAAAAAATAAGAAAGAAAGAAAGAAAGAAAGAAAACTGTCAAGACTATTAGAGTCTGTTTTTTGTGGGGTTTTTTTGTTTTGTTTTTTTTGGTTTTTTTTTTGACATGAGGCAACTTGAAGGGGCTCCTATTGCCCAAAAATGGGACAAACAAGAATAATGACCACAATGGGTTGAAGCAATTCAAATACAGTACATTAAAATCACAAATCCAGAATCTTACTTAAAACTGGTTAGCTTTGGAGTTTCCTAAGGGCACCAACTCATTCTCCTAAAAATTGATAAATAGGAGAAATTTATCCTACCTTTCCTTTGCTAGCTGTATTTTAAGTTAACCAAAGAGTTGAAGACAGAAAGTTCTTCTCCATAGACAATTTCTAACTAATAAGTGCAGAAGAAATTATAAGAGGAGAAAAACCACAATTTGTAACTCCTAATTAGAAAAAATAGACTGAGGTAAAACTCACAAATGTTGAAAAACATCCTGTGAATGGTTGATGGGGAACTTTATAATGAACCAGTTAGACTGATAATTCCTGAACTTCTGATCAACTTAACACCCCCAAAGATGAGACAACCAGACATCATGGTTTTCTGATGGGATACACATCACATCACATTCCCTATGTGTGCTCAGTACCATCTAGGAACTATTCTTTGTCAAAAAAAAGTGAATCTGCATCTAATCAAACCTCTAGAACTAACCATCATTGCAAATGACACCATGAGGTTGCAATCAGCCATGCGGGATATTCTACAGGACAAATGACCCAAATCCTTTAACAAGTAAATACCAAATTTAAAAATGAGTGGGGACAAACTGTTTTATTAAGAGAGTCTTAAGAGATCTATCAACCAAATTTAATATGTGGACATTGTTTTAACGTGATTTAAATATACAAACTGCAAAAAATGATTTTAGACAACAGTAGAAAATGAACAAGAATTGGGTATCAGCTCACATTAACAAATTATTGTTAAATTTGTTGGGTGTGACAATGGCATTATGTTTTTAAAAAGTTATTAGAGAAAGGTATTAAAATAGTTACTGGTGAAACATGATGCTTGGGATTTGCTTTGAAACGCTCTAGAAAAATAAAAGTGTGTGTGTGTGTGTGTGAGAGAGAGAGAGAGAGAGAGAAAGAGAGAAGATGGAAGAAACAAGAATGACAAAAGGTTGATGAATGTTGAAGCTGGATGTTAGGAACAGAGGGTTCCTCTGCTTTTGTATTTGTTTGAAAATGATCATGCTTAAAATTAAAAGCTGATTTTGTTTTAGAATGTTTTCACATGAAATGCAGTAAAATACAAAAGAACTTATGAACATTAAAAGAAAAACATTGAAATGCATTCTCATGTATCAATAACCCAGAAAAAAACATCCAACATTACTATTTCTAGAGGTCTCCTTTAACCCTTCCTTAAATATTTCATCCTTCTTCTTCCTAAGAGATACTGTTTTGAATTTTATGTTATTGTACTCTTGATTTTCCTTATAAAAGTTTTTTAAAACTACTCTTGCCCTTATTCTTACATAACATACTGTTTAGTTATTTCTTCTGTTTTTGAACTTCATACAAATGGAATCATGCTTTATGCATTCTGTTGACTTGCATTTTTCATTCAACATCAATTTTGAAATGATCCATGTTGATGCTTTTAACTGCAGTTTATTAATTTCTGTTTCTGCAAAGACTTCCAATGTGTGCATATACTAAAACCTTTTTAATCCATTCTACAGTTGGTAGACATTTGAGTTATTGTCTGCATATTATGAACATTCCTGTACATTTCTCCTGGTGCACATATAAAATAATTTATTTAAGATATGTACCTGTTACTGTGTTGTAGGAAACATGCAAATGAAATTGAGGAATGCCAAATTGTTTTCTGAAGTGGCGTTTAGACCAATTTATACTTCCTCCAGTAAGCAGTGTTTTCAGATTTCCCCCTCTTCCACATTTTACCTACTCTTAATATTTTGAGTTCTTAATTTTGCAAATCTGGTGAATATAAAATGGTATAGTATTATTATTTTAATTTGCATTTCTCTTATTAATAATGAGCGTGAGCATCTTTTTATGTGTTTTCTGGATATTTGTGCTTCTGTGAAATACACATTTATTCTTTTGTTCATATTCTAACAAGTTCTCTTTTTCTTATTGAGTCTTTATACATTCTGTATATTAACCTTTTTGTGCTATATGTATTACAAGTAAGTATTTTGTGACTTTTATCACTCTTTATAAAATCCTGCAGTGAACCAATGTTCTTAACGTTAACAGTCAAATCTGTCAGTCTTACACTGTTGTTCCCCTTATTTAACCAATCTTTCTTATTTCAAGGTCAACAAGATATTCTTCTACATTGTTTTCTAACAGCTTTATACTTTTGTTTTTCACATCCAGGTCATGATTCACCTCAATTTTCCCCCCTCTTCCCTTGGTATGTGTGAGGCAGGGCTGTTATTTCAGTTTTTCCATATGATTGCCAGTTGACCCAGAATCATTTATTGAAAAGTTCATTCTTTCTCCACTGCGCTATAATACCAACTCAGTCATAAATCAAGTGTCTATATAAGTGTGGGTCTGCTTTTGGGTTCTCTAAAACAGGCTGAATTTCCATCATCCAGAAGGAAACAGTAAGTAGAGCAGTCTAAGTTTGGTAGTTTCCCTTATTACCTCAAACCTAGAACTTCTGCGATTGTTCTCGATTTACTTCTCTTCCTTCTGTCACTCTTCCAAACCATCATTCCTAGTCTTCCTAAAGCACAATTTAGTTCATGTCAGTTCTCTGTTTAAAAACATTAAAGGGGCCCATATTGAAACAATATGGGAAATATTTTAGGCTCCCCTAGTCTGACAGTGACCCACTCCACCTTTCAGGTCTGCATGCACCTCAACAGTGCCTACAATATAGCAGACACAGTGAATATTAGCTTCCTTATAGGATTTTACATAGGTAAATGAGAGGGACATGATTTGCCTCCTGGCAGACCCAAAATGTTCTCACCTATACTTATATTTATTTTTTGTCAAATATGTATGATCTAGAAATGTGTCTAAACCATATAACGATTATAAGGGCTTCGGGTCTCTATTTTGTCATTGTTTTAAAGTATCTTACTAAACCTGTTTTAAAATGTTATATAAAAATAACTGTTTAACAAAATAATGCATTCCAGTTGAGTTTAATTTACCTTGTGCTATTAACAAAAGACTCTCCAAAAACCAAAATGACAAAGTAATCAAGGTCTATTTAATAACAAACAGAGTTTTTATTATATTTTATTAGATGGGCCGGAACCCTAATTTGAGGATGTTTGCTTACCTATGCTATCCGTAAGTACGTTTTGGTATTAGCTCTCTTTTTGAGCTGGAAATATAAAAGTCTTCTGCAGGCAGCTTCGGGGACCAATTAACTCCATTAAATTATATCCAGTTATGTAGTGAACTGAACCACTGCTGGTCTGGGGCTGTCTAGAGCTGCGACATTTAGGAGATGGAGAGAGGCAGAGAGATTGATTTTGTATGTCACTGAAGCACACTGCAACAATATGCCAGCGTGACTTTCAAAATGGCCTTAAAATATTCCAAACTCAGGGAGTTTCCTTGCTCCTGAGTGGGAGTTGACAGACTGTCTGGCAGCATTAGAAAGAGGCAGAGAAAAGCTGATGTCTATATTGTGTCCTCTAATAACATTCTGCCTCTTTGCAGCATCCCCCCCTTAGAAGGATCCGTCTATTTGTTGTGAGGGGTGTGTGTGTGTGTGTGTGTGTGTGTGTGTGCTTTGCCTCCCCTTGTGCAAGGGGCATGATTTCACCTCTCACATCTGGGAAAACCAAACCGAAGGACGCTAACCCTCCCAAGGTCACCTAGATTAGTGTTGTGGCCCGGGGTGGGTGGTGGGTGGGAGGAACAGAACCCAGGTGTCCAGACTCCAGCTTTGTTGGGCATTAAATCATTTTCCTTCCCTTGTGAAAAAAAATTACCGGGCGATGGGAAGTGAGAGATTAATCAGATTTCCTCTTTTCCCTTATTTCCCCTCCCCCTTACGAAGATTAAAAACTCGGGAAAGCAGAAGAGGTGCCCGCCCTGCAGTTCTTAAGCTGAGTCCCCCCC